>NC_064286.1:58811757-58838455 GCF_019186545.1 Solanum stenotomum
CATAGATTTAGTGTGATACTATCTAATAGGCTAGTGTCGATTGGTGCGAAGTAATAACTAAGCCAAACATCGATTATGATGTCTAATATGAGGTAAAGGTAAGGGTTAGTAAATTATACACACGTAGCCGGACCAAGGTGTGGGGTGAAATTCTTTAGATGCCGGACCAAGGATTTAGAGATACCTAACTTATCATTTTGCATGTAATACACTAGAAAAGGATTGCTATTACTAGGATTACTGCGTTATGAGATTATGGGGAACACGTATACCCTAGTTATTTATCTTAACTTGATAACAACCAAAGTTGAGTTTAATTATTGATTACAATATTACGTATTACTATTTGTTTTACACAAGCACAACGCCCCCTTTTTACTACCTGTTTCTGCAAATAATTTGACTAATCGAATATTAGTTGTAGGTTAAAAGTAAAGTCTAAACCATTTTCCTCGTGGGATCTATCCCAACCTACAGGTTGGGTTCTTTACTTGATAACGATCGCTTATGCTTCTGAAAGGAGGTGTAATTTGAGCGTATCAGTCATTTTCGCCAAAATTATACCAGGATGTCCGTTAAGACCTTATCTATGGAGCGAGTTGGCCCTAACGGCCAAAATGACCCATTTTAAGGTCAAATAAGCCCTAGAGCAGGTAAACCCCCCATTTGGCCGATTTTCGTGTGCTATGTTCATAATCTTTTTTGGAGATCCAGAATTCCGACCTCACTTTTGCCAAAAATTTTGCTAGACGTCCATTAAGACCTTATCTATGGAGCTAGTTGGCCCTCACGGCCAAAATTGCCCATTTTCAAAGTCAAACGAGCCCTAGAGCAGGTAAACCCCCCATTTTACCGATTTTCGTGTACTATAGTCCATAGATTTTTTGGTGATCTAAAATACCGACCTTATTTTTAGCAAAACTTTACCTGGACTTCCGTTAAGACCTTATCTATGGGGCCAGTTTGCCCTCACGTCCAAAATGGCCCCATTTTCAAAGCAAAATAAGCCCTAGTGTAGGAAAACCCCTATTTGGCCGATTTTCGTGTGCTATAGTTCACCATCTTTATTAATAATCTAGAATTTTGACATCATTTTTGCAAAAATTTTACCTGTACGTCCAATAAGACCTTACCTATGGAGCCAGTTGGTCCTCATGGCCACAATGGCCCATTTTCAAGGTCAAACAAGTCCTAGAGCAGGTAAACCCCCATTTTACCGATTTTCGTGTGCTATAGTCCACAGATTTTTTGGTGATCCAAAATTCCGACCTCATTTCTGCCATAATTTTACCTAGACATCCATTAAGACGTTATCTATGGGGCCAGTTTTCCTTCACGTCCAAAATAACCCATTTTCAAGGCCAAATGATCCCTAGAAAAGGCAAACCCCCCATTTTGCAAATTTTGGTGTGCTATAAGTCACCATCTTTTTTGATGATCCAGAATTTTGACCTCATTTTGGCAAAATTTTACCTAGACGTCTGTTATGACCTTATCTACGGAGCAAGTTGGCCCTCACGGCCAAAATAGACCATTTTCAAGGTCAAACGAGCCCTATAGCAGGTAAACCACCATTTTACCAATTTTCGTCTGCTATAGTCCACAGATTTTATGGTGATCCGAAATTTCGACCTCATTTTTGCCAAAATTTTACCTGGACTTCCGATAAGACCTTATCTATGGGGCCAGTTGCTCTCACGTCCAAAATGACCCATTTTCAAGGCCAAATGATCCCTAGAGCAGGTAAACCCCTTATTTTACCGATTTTTGTGTGCTATAGTCCACAGATTTTTTGGTGATACGGAATTCCGACATCATTTTTGCCAAAATTATACCTGGACGTCCGTTAAGACCTTATCTATCGGGCAAATTTTCCCTCACGTCCAAAATGGCATATTTTCTAGGCCAAATAAGCCCTAGAGCAGGTAAACCCCCAATTTTACCAATTTTTGTGTGCTATAGTCCACAAATTTTTTGGTGATCCGGAATTCCGACCACATTTTTGCTAAAATTATACCTGGACGTACATTAAGAGCTTATCTATGGAGTTAGTTGGCCCTCTCGACCAAAATGGCCCATTTTTAAATTTAAACGAGCCCAAGAGCAGAAAAAACCCCCATTTTGCCGATTTTCGTGTGCTATAGGTCACCATCTTTTTTGGTGATCGAGAATTCCGACCTCAGTTTTGACAAAATTTGACCTGCACATCCGTTAAGAACTTACATTTGGAACCAGTTGGCCTTCACGGCCTTCACGGCCATAATGGCCCATTTGCCAAGTCAAACGAGACCTAAAGTAGGTAAACCCTCCATTTTACCGATTTTCATGCGTTATAGTCCACAGATTTTTTGGTGATCCAGAATTTCGACCTCATTTTTGCCAAAAAATTTTCCTGGACGTCCGTTAAGACCTTATCTATGTAGCCAGTTGACCCTCATGGCCAAAATTTCCCATTTTCAAGGTCAACCGACTCCTAGAGTAGCTAAACCCCCCATTTTACCAATTTTCATATGCAATAGTCCACGGATATTTTGGTGATCCACAATTTCGACCTCATTTTCGCCAAAATTATACATGGGCATCCGTTAAGACCTTATCTGTGGAGCTAGTTGGCCCTCACGGCGAAAATGACCCATTTTCAAGGTCAAACGAGCCCTAGAGCTGGTAAACCCCTATTTTACCGATTTTCTTGTGCTATAGTCCACAGATTTTTTGGTGATACGAAATTCCGACCTCATTTTTGCCAAAATTTTACCTAGACGTCCGATAAGACCTTATCTATGGGGCCAGTTTGCTCTCACGTCCAAAATGACCCATTTTCAAGGCCAAATGATACCCAGAGCAGGTAAACCTCCCATNCAAAATTTTACCTGGACGTCCGTTAAGACCTTATCTATGGAGCCAGTTGTACCTCACTGCCAAAATGGTCCATTTTTAATGTCAAACGAGCCCTAGAGCAATTAAACCCCCATTTTACTGATTTTCGTGTTCTATAGTCTACAGATTTATTGGTGATCCGGAATTCCGACCTAATTTTAAACAAATTTATACCTGGACGTTCGTTAAGACCTTATCTATGGAGCTAGTTGGCCCTCACGGCCAGAATGGCCAAATTTCAAAGTCAAATGAACCCTAGAGCTGGTAAACCCCTCATTTTATCAATTTTCGTATGCTATAGTCCACAGATTTTTTGGTGATCCAAAATTTCGACCTCATTTTTGCCAAAATAATACCTCGACGTCCGTTAAGAACTTATCTATGCAGATAGTTGGCCTTCTCGACCAAAATGGCCCTTTTTTAAGGTTAAACGAGCCCAAAAGCAAGAAAACCCCCCATTTTGCCGATTTTCGTGTGCTATAGGTCATCATCTTTTTTGGTGATCAAGAATTCCGACCTCATTTTTGCCAAAATTTAACGTGCACGTATGTTAAGAACTTACCTATGGAGTCAGTTGGCCCTCACGGCCGTAATGGCCCATTTTCCACTTCTAACGAGACTTAGAGCAGGTAAACCCCCCATTTTACCGATTTTCATGTGCTATAGTCAACGGATTTTTTGGTGATCCAGAATTCCGACCTCATTTTTGCAAAAGCAATTTCCTGGACGTCCGTTAAGACCTTATCTATGGAGCGAGTTGTCCCTCACGGCCAAAATGGCCAATTTTTAAGGTCAAATGAGCCCTAGAGCAGGTAAACCCCCCATTTTACTGATTTTCGTGTGCTATAGTCTATGGATTTTTTGCTGATCCAGAATTCCGACCTCATATTTCCCAAAATTTTACATAAACTTCCCTTAAAACCTTATAGATGGAGCTAGTTGGTTCTCATGGCCTAAATAGCCCATTTTCAAGTTCAAACGAGCCCAAGAGCAGGTAAACCCCCCATCTTACCAACTTTCATGGGCTATAGTCCACGGATATTTTGGTGATCCGGAATTTCGACCTCATTTTTGCCAAAATTTTTCTTGGACGTCCGTTAAGACCTTACCTATGGAGCCAGTTGGCACTCACAGCCAGAATGGCCCATTTTCAAGGTCAAACAAGACCTAGAGTAGTTAAACCCCTTATTTTACCGATTTTCGTGTGCTATAATCTACAGATTTTTGGGTGATCCGAAATTCCGACCTCATTTTTGCCAAAAATTTACTTGGACGTCCGTTAAGCCTTACCTATGGAGCCAGTTGGCCCTAATGGCTAGAATGGCCCATTTTCAAGGTTAAACGAGCCCAAGAGCAGGTAAACCCCCATATTTACCGATTTTCGTATGCTATAGTCCATAGATTTTTGGTTATCCGAAATTCCGACCTCATTTTTGCCAAACTTTTACCTGGATGACTGTTAAGACGTTATCTATGGGGCCAGTTTGCCCTCACGTCCAAAATGGCCCATTTTCAAGGCCAAATGATCCCAAGAGCAGATAAACCCTCCAGTTTACCAATTTTTTATGTGCTATAGTCTACGATTTTTTGGTAATCCAGAATATCGACCTCATTTTTGCCAATATTATACCTCGATGTCCGTTAAGACCTTATCAATTAAGCCAGTTGGCCCTCACGACCAAAATGACCCATTTTTAAGGTCAAATGAGCCCTACAGGAGGTAAACCCCTCATTTTGGCAATTTTCGTGTGCTATAGGTCACCATTTTTTTTGGTGATCCAGAATTTCGACCTCATTTTTGGCAAAATTTTACCTAGACATTTGTTAAGACCTTATCTAAGGAGCTAGTTGGCCCTCACGGCGAAAATGGCCCATTTTCAAGGTCAAACGAGCCCTAGAGCTGGTAAACCCCCATTTTACCGATTTTCTTGTGCTATAGTTCACAGATTTTTCGGTGATACGAAATTCCGACCTAATTTTTGCCAAAATTTTACCTAGACGTCCGATAAGACATTATCTATGGGGCCAGTTTGCTCTCACGTCCAAAATGACCCATTTTCAAGGCCAAATGATCCCTAGAGCAGGTAAACCTCCTATTTTACCGATTTTTGTGTGCTATAGTCCACAAATTTTTTGGTGATGCGGAATTCCGACCTCATTTTTGCCAAAATTATACCTGGACGTCCATTAAGACCTTATCTATGGAGCCAGTTTGCCCTCACGATCAAAAAGGCCCATTTTCAAGGTCAATCGAGCCCTAGAGCAGGTAAACCCCCCCATTTTGTCGATTTTCGTGTGCTATAGGTCACCATCTTTTTTGGTTATCCAAAATTCCGACCTCATTTTTGCCAAAAGTTTACCTGGATGTCCGTTAAGACCTTACCTATGGAGCCAGTTGGCCCTCATGGCCAGAATGGCCCATTTTCAAGGTCAAAAATGCCCTAAAGTCTGTAAACCCCTATTTTTCGAATTTTTGTCTGCTATAGTCCACAGACTTTTAGTGATCCAGAATTTCGACCTCATTTATGCAAAAATTTTACTTGGACTTCCGTTAAGACCTAATCTATGAAGCCAGCTGACCCTCATGGCCAAAATTGCCCATTTTCAAAGCCAAATGATTCCGAGAGCAGGTAAACCCCCCATTTTACCAATTTTTGTGTGCTATAGTCCACAGATTTTTTGGTGATCCAGAATTCCGAAATCACTTTTGCCAAAATTTTACATAGACGTCCGTTAAGACATTATCTATGGAGCTAGTTGGCCCTCACGTCCAAAATGGCCCATTCTAAAGGTCAAACGAGCCCTAGAGAAGGTAAACCCCCCATCTTATCGATTTTCGTGTGCTATAGTCCAAGTATTTTCTGGTGATCCAGTATTCCGACCTCATTTTTGACAAAATTTAACATGGACATCCGTTAAGACCTTACCTATGGAGACGGTTGGCCCTCACGGCCAAAATGGCCTATTTTCAAGGTCAAACGATCCCTAGAGAAGGTAAACCCCCCATTTTATCCATTTTTGTGTGCTATAGTCCACGTATTTTCTGGTGATCCAGAATTTCGGCCTCATTTTTTGCAAAATTTAACCTGGACGTCCGTTAAGACCTTACCTCTGGAGCCAGTTGACCCTCACGGCTAGAATGACCCATTTTCAAGGTCAAACGAGACCTTGAGCAAGTAAACCCCCCATTTTACCAATTTTCATGTGCTATATTCCACAGATTTTTTGGTGTTCCAGAATTTCGACCTCATTTTTCCCAAAAGTTTACCTTGATGTCTATTAAGACCTATTCTATGGAGCCAGTTGTCCCTCACGGTCAAAATGGTCCATTTTCGAGGTCAATAGTGCCCAAGAGCAGGTAAACCCCACATTTTACTACTTTTCGTGTGCTAAAGTCCACGGATTTTTTGGTGATCCAGAATTTCGACCTTATTTTATCCAAAATTTTACATGGACGTCCGTTAAGACCTTATCTATGGAGCTAGTTGGCCCTCACGACCAGAATGGCCCATTTTAAAAGTCAAACGAGCCATAAAGTAGGTAAACCCCCATTTTACCGATTTTTGTGTGCTATGTCCACAGATTTTTTGGTGATCCGGAATTTCGACCTCATTTATGCAAAAATTTTACCTGGACGTCCGTTAAGACCCTGTCTATGGAGCCAGTTGGCTCTCACGGCCAAAATTTCCCATTTTCAAGGTTAAACGAGCCCTAGAGCAGGTACATCCCCCATTTTATCAATTTTCGTGTACTACAGTCCACAGATTTTTTGTGACCCAGAATTCAGACCTCATTTTTGCCAATATTTTACCTGAACGTTCGTTAATACCTTATCTATGGATCCAGTTGTCCATCACGGCCAAAATGTCCCATTTTGAATATCAAACGAGTCCTAGATTTGGTAAACCCCCCATTGTATTGATTTTCATGTGCTATAGTCCATAGTTTTTTGGTGATCCGAAATTTCGACCTCATTTTTGCCAAAATTTTGCCTGGACCTCCATTAAGACCTTATGTATGGGGACAGTTGTCCCTCACGGCCATAAAGGCCCATTTTCAGGGTCAAACGAGATCTAGAGCAAGTAAACCCCCCATTTTACTGATTTTCGTGTGCTATAGTCCACGAATTTTTGGGTTTTCCAGAATTTCGACCTCATTTTTGCCAAAAGTTTACCTGGAAGTCCGTTAAGACCTTTTCTATGGAGCAAGTTTTCCCTCACGGCCAAAATGGCCCATTTTCAGGGCCAATAGATCCCTAGAGCAGGTAAACCCTACATTTTACTGCTTTTCGTGTGCTAAAGTCCACGGATTTTTTGGTGATCCAGAATTTCCACCTCATTTTATCGAAAATTTTATACGGACGTCTGTTAAGACCTTATCTATGGAGCTAGTTGGCCCTCACGACCAAAATGGCCCAATTTAAAAGTCAAACGAGCCCTAGAGAAAATAAAGCCCCCATTTACCGATTTTCGTGTGCTGTAGTCCACGTATTTTCTGGTGATCAAGTATTCCGACCTCATTTTTATCTAAATTTTACCTAGACGTCCGTTAAGACAATCCCTAGGGAGCCAGTTGTCCCTCACGGAAAGAAAGGCCCATTTTCAAGGTCAAACGAGCCCTAGAGAAGGTAAACCCCCCATTTTACCGATTTTCGTGTGATATAGTCCACGTATTTTCTGGTGATCCAGAATTTTGGCCTTTTTTCTACCAAAATTTAACCTGGACGTCCGTTAAGACCTTACCTATGGAGCCAGTTGACCGTCACGGCCAGAATGACCCATTTTCAAGGTCAAACGAGTCCTAGAGCAGGGAAACCCTCCATTTTACCAATTTTCGTGTACTACAGTCCACAAATTATTTTGTTCTCCAGAATTCCGACCTCATTTTTGTCAATATTTTACCTCGACGTTCGTTAAGACCTTATCTATGGATCCAGTTGTCCCTCACGGCCAAAATGGCCCATTTTGAATGTTAAACGAGCCCTAGAGCAGGTAAACCCCCCATTTTTTTGATTTTTGTGTGCTATCGTCCACAGAATTTTTGGTGATCCGGAATTCTGACCTCATTTTTGCAAAACTTTTACCTGGACGTATGTTAAGACCTTACCTATGGAGACAGTTGGGCCTCACGGCCAGAATGGCCCATTTTCAAGTACAAACAAGGTCAAAGTAGGTAAACCCCCATTTTTCCCATTTTTTTGTGCTATAGTCCACAGATTTTTCGGTGATCCAGAATTCCGACCTCATTTATGTCAAAATTTTACCTGGACTTCCGTTAAGACCTTATCCATGGAGCCAGTTGGCCCTCACGGCCAAAATTGCCCATTTTCAAGGTCAGCCGAGCCATAAAGCAGGTAAACCCCCCATTTTACAGATTTTCGTGTGCTATAGTCCACGGATTTTATGGTGATCCAAAATTCCAACCTCATTTTTGCTAAAATTTTACCTGGACGTCCGTTAAGAGCTTATCTATGGAGCCATTTGGCCCTCATGGCCAAAATTTCCTATTTTCTAGGTCAACCGACTCTTAGAGCAGGTAAACCCTCCATTTTACCGATTTTTGTGTGCTATAGTCCACGGATATTTTGGTGATCCAAAATTCCTACCTTATTTTTGCCAAGATTATACCTGGGCGTCCGTTATGACCTTATCTATGGAGCTAGTTGTCCCTCAAGGCCAAAACGGCCCATTTTGAATGTCAAACGAGCCGTAGAGCAGGTAAACCCCCCATTTTACCGATTTCGTGTGCTATAATTAACAGATTTTTTGGTGATCCAGAATTCTGACCTCATTTTTACCAAAATTTTACCTGCACACCCTTTATGACCTTATCTATGGAGCCAGTTGGCCCTCAAGACCAAAATGGCCCATTTTGAATGTCAAACGAGCCCTAGAGCAGGTAAATTCTCCATTTTACAAATTTCCGTGTTCTATAGTCTACAGATTTATTGGTGATCTGGAATTCCGACCTAATTTTTGCCAAAATTATACCTGGACGTCCGTTACGACATTATCTATGGAGCCAGTTGGCCCTCTCGACCAAAATGGCACATTTTTAAGGTTAAACAAGCCCAAGAGCAGAAAAACCCCCCATTTTGCCGATTTTCGTGTGCTATAGGTCACCATCTTTTTTGGTGATGAAGAATTCCGATCTCATTTTTGACAAAATTTAACCTGCACGTCCGTTAAGAACTTACCTATGGAGATAGTTGGCCCTCACGGCCATAATGGCCCATTTTCCAAGTCAAACGAGACCGAGAGCAGGTAAAACCCCTATTTTACCGATTTTCATGTGTTATAGTCCACATATTTTGTGGTGATCCAGAATTACGACCTCATTTTTGCCGAAAATTTTTCCTGGACGTCCGTTAATACCTTATCTATGTAGTCAGTTGGCCCTCATGGCCAAAATTTCCCATTTTAATGGTCAACTGACTCCTAGAGCAGGTAAACCCCCCATTTTACCAATTTTCGTGTGCTATAGTCCACGGATATTTTGGTGATCCAGAATTCTGACCTCATTTTTGCCAAAATTATACCTGGGCGACCGTTAAGACCTTATCTACGGAGACAGTTGTCCTTTAACGCCAAAATGGCCCATTTTTAATGTCAAACGAGCATTAGAGCAGGTAGACCCCCCTTTTTACAGATTTTTGTGTTCTATAGTCCACAGATTTATTAGTGATCCAGAATTCCGACCTAGTTTTTGCCAAAATTATACCTGGACGTTGTTAAGACCTTATATATGGAGCCAGTTGGCCCTCTCAACCAAAATGGCCCATTTTTAACGTTAAACAAACCCAAGAGCAGGAAAACCCCCCATTTTGCCGATTTTCGTGTGCTATAGGTCACCATCTTTTTTGGTGATCAAGAATTTCAATCTCATTTTTGCCAAAATTTAACCTGCACGTCCATTAAGAGCTTACCTGTGGAGCCAGTTGGCCCTCACGGCCATAATGGCCCATTTTCCAGGTCAAACGAGACCTAGAGCAGGTAAACCCCCTATTTTACCGATTTTCATTTGCTATAGTCCACGGATTTTTTGGTGATCCAGAATTCTGACCTCATTTTTGCCAAAAAAATTTCCTGGACGTCCGTTAAGACCTTATCTGTGGAGCGAGTTGTCCCACATGGCCAGAATGGCCCATTTTCAAGGTCAAACGAGCCCCAAAGTAGGTAAACCCCCATTTTACCGATTTTTGTGTGCTATGTCCACAGATTTTTTGGTGATCCAGAATTTCGACCTCATTTATGCCAAAATTTTACCTAGACGTTCCGTTAAGACCCTATCTATGGATCCAGTTGGCCCTCACGGCAAAATTTGCCCATTTTCGAGGTCAAACGAGCCCTAGAGCAGGGAAACCCCCCATTTTATCGATTTTCGTGTACTACATTCCACGAATTTTTTTGTGATCCAGAATTCCAGCCTCATTTTTGCCAATACTTTACCTGGACGTTCGTGAAGATCTTATCTATGGATCTAGTTGTCCCTTACTGCCAAAATGGGCCATTTTGAATGTCAAACGAGCCCTAGAGCAGGTAAACCCCCTATTTTTTTTATTTTTGTGTGCTATAGTCCATAGATTTTTTGGTGATCCAAAATTCCGACCTCATTTTTGCCAATCTTTTACTTGGACGTCCGTTAAGACGTTATTTATGGAGCCAGTTTACCCTCACGTCCAAAATGGCCCATTTTCAAGGCCAAATGATCCCTAGAACAAATAAACCCACCATTTTACCAATTTTTTATGTGCTATAGTCCACGATTTTTTGGTAATCCAGAATTCCGACCTCAATTTTGCCAATATTATACCTCGACGTCCGTTAAGACCTTATATATTGAGCCAGTTGGCCCTCTCGACCAAAATGGCCCATTTTTAAGGTCAAATGAGCCATACAAGAGGTAAACCCCTCATTTTGCAAATTTTCGTGTGCTATAGGTCACCATCTTTTTTGGTGATCCAGAATTTCGACCTCATTTTTGGCAAAATTTTACCTGGACGTCTGTTAAGACCTTATCTATGGAGCTAGTTGGCCCTCACGGCAAAAATGGCCCATTTTCAAGGTCAAACGAGCCCTAGAGCTGGTAAACCCCCATTTTACCGATTTTATTATAGTATAGTCCACAGAATTTTTGGTGATACAAAATTCCGACCTCATTTTTGCCAAAATTTTACCTGGACGTCTGATTAGACCTTATCTATGGGGCCAGTTTGCTCTCACATCCAAAATGGCCCATTTATAAGGCCAAATGATCCCTAGAGCAGGTAAACCTCCCATTTTACCGATTTTTGTGTCTTATAGTCCACAGATTTTTTGGTGATCTAGAATTCCGAACTCATTTTTGCCAAAATTATACCTGGACATCCATTAAGACCTTATCTATAGAGCCAGTTGGCCCTCACGACCAAAAAGGCCCATTTCCAAGGTCAAACGAACCCTAGAGCAGGTAAACCCCCCATTTTGTCGATTTTCGTTTGCTATAGGTCATCATCTTTTTTGGTGATATAAAATTCTGACCTCATTTTTGCCAAAATTTTACCTGGACGTCCGTTAAGGCCTTACCTATGGATCCAGTTGGCCCTCATGGCCAGAATGGCCTATTTTCAAGGTCAAACGATCCCTAGATTAGGTAAACCCCCCAATTTACCAATTTTTGTGTGCTATAGTCCACGTATTTTCTGGTGATCCAGAATTTCGGCCTCATTTTTGCTAAAATTTATCCTGGATGTCCGTTAAGACCTTACCTATTAAGCCAGTTGACCTTCACGGCCAGAATGACCCATTTTCAAGGTCAAACGAGACCTTGCGCAAGTAAACCCCCCATTTTACCAATTTTCGTGTGCTATAGTCCACAAATTTTTTAGTGTTCCAGAATTCCGACATCATTTTTGCCAAAAGTTTACCTGGACGTCTGTTAATACCTATTCTTTGGAGCCAAATGTCCCTCACGGCCAAAATGGTCCATTTTCAAGATCAATAGAGCCCAAGAGCATATAAACACCACATTTTCTGCTTTTCCTGTGCTAAAGTCCCTGGATTTTTTAGTGATCCAGAATTTTGACCTCCTTTTATCCAAAATTTTATGTGGACGTCCGTTAAGACCTTATCTGTGGAGCTAGTTAGCCTTCACGACCAGAATGGTCCATTTTAAAGGTCAAACGAGCCATAAAGCAGGTAAACCCCCATTTTACCGATTTTTGTGTGCTATGTCCACAAATTTTTTGGTTTTTCAGAATTTCGACCTCATTTTTGCCAAAATTTTACCTGGACTTCCGTTAAGACCTTATAGATGGAAATAGTTGGCTCTCAAGGCCTAAATGGCCAATTTTCAAGGTCCAACGAGCCCTAGAGAAGGTAAACCCGCCATTTTACCAATTTTCATGTGCTATAGTCCACGGATTTTTTGGTGATTTACAATTCCGACCTCATTTTTTCCAAAATTTTACTTGGACGTCTGTTAAGACCTTACCTATGGAGCCAGTTGTCCCTCACAGCCAGAATGGCCCATTTTCAAGGTCAAACGAGACCTAGAGCAGGTAAACCCCTCATTTTACCGATTTTCGTGTTCTATAATCCACAGATTTTTTCGTGATCTAGAATTCCGACCTCATTTTTGCTAAAATTTTACCTAGACATCCGTTAAGACCTTATCTATGTAGCTAGTTGCCCCTCACAACTGAAATGGCTCATTTTCAAGGTCAAACGGGCCCTAGAGCTGATAAACCCCTCATTCTATCGATTTTCATTTGCTATAGTCCGCGGATTTTTGGGTGATCCGTAATTCTGACCTCATTTTTGCGAAAATTTTACCTAGACGTCCATTAAGACCTTACCTATGGGGATAGTTGGCCATCACGACAAAAATGGCCCATTTTCAAGGTCAAACGAGTCGTAGAGCAGCTAAACCCCAATTCTACCAATTTTTGTGTGCTATAGTCCACAGATTTTTTGGTGATCCAAAAATCCGACGTCATTTTCGCCAAAATTATACCAGGATGTCCATTAAGACCTTATCTTTGGAGCGAGTTGGCCCTAACGGCTAAAATGGCCCATTTTAAGGTCAAATAAGCCCTAGAGCAGGTAAACCCCCCATTTGGCCGATTTTAGTGTGCTATGTTCACCATCTTTTTTGGAGATCTAGAATTCCGACCTCACTTTTGCCAAAAATTTTGCTAGACGTCCGTTAAGACCTTATCTATGGAGTTAGTTGGCCCTCACGGCCAAAATTGCACATTTTCAAAGTCAAAAGAGCCCTAGAGCAGGTAAACCTCCCATTTTACCGATTTTCGTGTACTATAGTCCATAGATTTTTTGGTGATCTAAAATTCCGACCTTATTTTTAGCAAAACTTTACCTGGACGTCCGTTAAAACCTTATCTATAGGGCCAGTTTGCCCTCACATCCAAAATGGCCCCATTTTCAAAGCAAAATAAGCCCTAGTGTAGGAAAACCCCCATTTGGCCGATTTTCGTGTGCTATAGTTCACCATCTTTATTAATGATCTAGAATTTTGACATCATTTTTGCCAAAATTTTACCTGGACGTCCAATAAGACCTTCCTATGGAGCTAGTTGGCCCTCATGGCCACAATGGCCCATTTTCAAGGTCAAACAAGCCCTAGAGCAGGTAAACCCCCATTTTATCGATTTTCGTATTCTATAGTCCATAGATTTTTTGGTGATCCAAAATTCTGACCTCATTTCTGCTAAAATTTTACCTGGACATCCATTAAGACGTTATCTATGGGGCCAGTTTTCCTTCACGTCCAAAATAACCCATTTTCTAGGCCAAATGATCCCTAGAAGAGGTAAACCCCCCATTTTGCTAATTTTGGTGTGCTATAAGTCACCATCTTTTTTGATGATCCAGAATTTTAACCTCATTTTTGGCAAAATTTTACCTAGATGTCTGTGATGACCTTATCTACGGAGAAAGTTGGCCCTCACGGCCAAAACAGCCCATTTTCAAGGTCAAACGACCCCTATAGCAGGTAAACCCCCATTTTACCAATTTTTGTCTGCTATAGTCCACAGATTTTTTGGTGATCCGAAATTTCGACCTCATTTTTGTCAAAATTTTACCTGGACTTCCGATAAGACCTTATCTATGGGGCCAGTTGCTCTCATGTCCAAAATGGCATATTTTCTAGGCCAAATAAGCCCTAGAGCAGGTAAACCCCCCATTTTACCGATTTTCATGTGCTATAGTCCACAGATTTTTTGGTGATCCAGAATTCCGACCTCATTTTTGCAAAAGCAATTTCCTGGACGTCCGTTAAGACCTTATCTATGGAGCGAGTTGTCCCTCACGGCCAAAATGGCCAATTTTTAAGGTCAAATGAGCCCTAGAGCAGGTAAACCCCCCAGTTTACTGATTTTCGTGTGCTATAGTCCATGGATTTTTTGCTGATCCAGAATTCCGACCTCATATTTCCCAAAATTTTACATAAACTTCCGTTAAGACCTTATAGATAGAGCTAGTTGGTTCTCACGGCCTAAATAGCCCATTTTCAAGTTCAAACGAGCCCAAGAGCAGGTAAACCCCCCATCTTACCAACTTTCGTGGGCTATAGTCCACGGATATTTTGGTGATTCGGAATTTCGACCTCATTTTTGCCAAAATTTTTCTTGGACGTCCGTTAAGACCTTACCTATGGAGCCAGTTGGCACTCATAGCCAGAATGGCCCATTTTCAAGGTCAAACAAGACCTAGAGTAGTTAAACCCCTATTTTACCGATTTTCGTGTGCTATAATCCACAGATTTTTGGGTGATCCGAAATTCCGACCTCATTTTTGCCAAAAATTTACTTGGACGTCCGTTAAGCCTTACCTATGGAGCCAGTTGGCCCTAATGGCTAGAATGGCCCATTTTCAAGGTCAAACGAGCCCAAGAGCAGGTAAACCCCCATATTTACCGATTTTCGTATGCTATAGTCCATAGATTTTTTGGTTATCCGAAATTCCGACCTCATTTTTGCCAAACTTTTACCTGGATGTCTGTTAAGACGTTATCTATGGGGCCAGTTTGCCCTCACGTCCAAAATGACCCATTTTCAAGGCCAAATGATCCCTAGAGCAGATAAACCCTCCAGTTTACCAATTTTTTATGTGCTATAGTCCACGATTTTTTGGTAATCCAGAATATCGACCTCATTTTTTCCAATATTATACCTCGACGTCTGTTAAGACCTTATCAATTAAGCCAGTTGGCCCTCACGACCAAAATGGCCCATTTTTAAGGTCAAATGAGCCCTACAGGAGGTAAACCCCTCATTTTGGCAATTTTCGTGTGCTATAAGTCACCATTTTTTTTGGTGATCCAGAATTTCGACCTCATTTTTGGCAAAATTTTACCTAGACATTTGTTAAGACCTTATCTATGGAGCTAGTTGGCCCTCACGGCGAAAATGACCCATTGTCAAGGTCAAACGAGCCCTAGAGCTGGTAAATCCCCATTTTACCGATTTTCTTGTGCTATAGTCCACAGATTTTTTGGTGATACGAAATTCCGACCTCATTTTTGCCAAAATTTTACCTAGACGTCCGATAAGACATTATCTATGTGGCCAGTTTGCTCTCACGTCCAAAATGACCCATTTTCAAGGCCAAATGATCCCTAGAGCAGGTAAACCTCCCATTTTATCGATTTTTGTGTGCTATAGTCCACAAATTTTTTGGTGATGTGGAATTCCGACCACATTTTTGCCAAAATTATACCTGGACGTCCATTAAGACCTTATATATGGAGCCAGTTTGCCCTCACGACCAAAAAGGCCCATTTTCAAGGTCAAACGAGCCCTAGAGCAGGTAAACCCCCCATTTTGTTGATTTTCGTGTGCTATAGGTCACCATCTTTTTTGGTTATCCAAAATTCCGACCTCATTTTTGCCAAAAGTTTACCTGGATGTCCGTTAAGACCTTACCTATGGAGCCAGTTGGCCCTCATGGCCAGAATGGCCCATTTTCAAGGTCAAAAATGCCCTAAAGTCTGTAAACCCCTATTTTTCGAATTTTTGTCTGCTATAGTCCACAGACTTTTAGTGATCCAGAATTTCGACCTCATTTATGCAAAAATTTTACTTGGACTTCCGTTAAGACCTAATCTATGAAGCCAGCTGACCCTCATGGCCAAAATTGCCCATTTTCAAAGCCAAATGATTCCGAGAGCAGGTAAACCCCCCATTTTACCAATTTTTGTGTGCTATAGTCCACAGATTTTTTGGTGATCCAGAATTCCGAAATCACTTTTGCCAAAATTTTACATAGACGTCCGTTAAGACATTATCTATGGAGCTAGTTGGCCCTCACGTCCAAAATGGCCCATTCTAAAGGTCAAACGAGCCCTAGAGAAGGTAAACCCCCCATCTTATCGATTTTCGTGTGCTATAGTCCAAGTATTTTCTGGTGATCCAGAATTTCAGCCTCATTTTTTGCAAAATTTAACCTGGACGTCCGTTAAGACCTTACCTCTGGAGCCAGTTGACCCTCACGGCCAGAATGACCCATTTTCAAGGTCAAATGAGACCTTGAGCAAGTAAACCCCCCATTTTACCAATTTTCATGTGCTATATTCCACAGATTTTTTGGTGTTCTAGAATTTCGACCTCATTTTTCCCAAAAGTTTACCTGGATGTCTGTTAAGACCTATTCTATGGAGCCAGTTGTCCCTCACGGCCAAAATGGTCCATTTTTGAGGTCAATAGTGCCCTAGAGCAGGTAAACCCCACATTTTACAGCTTTCCGGGTGCTAAAGTCCACAGATTTTTTGGTGATCCAGAATTTCGACCTCATTTTATCCAAAATTTTACATGGACGTCCATTAAGACCTTATCTATGGAGCAGTTGGCCCTCACAACCAGAATGGCCCATTTTAAAAGTCAAACGAGCCATAAAGTAGGTAAACCCCCATTTTACCGATTTTTGTGTGCTATGTCCGCAGATTTTTTGGTGATCCAGAATTCCGACCTCATTTATGCAAAAATTTTACCTGGACGTCCGTTAAGACCCTGTCGATGGAGCCAGTTGGCCCTCACGGCCAAAATTTCCCATTTTCAAGGTCAAACGAGCCCTAGAGCAGGTACATCCCCCATTTTATCAATTTTCGTGTACTACAGTCCACAGATTTTTGTGACCCAGAATTCAGACCTCATTTTTGCCAATATTTTACCTGAACGTTCGTTAAGACCTTATCTATGGATCCAGTTGTCCATCACGGCCAAAATGTCCCATTTTGATTATCAAACGAGTCCTAGAGTTGGTAAACCCCCCATTGTATTGATTTTCATGTGCTATAGTCCATAGTTTTTTGGTGATCCGAAATTTCGACCTCATTTTTGCCAAAATTTTGCCTGGACCTCCATTAAGACCTTATGTATGGGGACAGTTGTCCCTCACGGCCATAAAGGCCCATTTTCAGGGTCAAACGAGATCTAGAGCAAGTAAACCCCCAATTTTACTGATTTTCGTGTGCTATAGTCCACGAATTTTTGGGTTTTCCAGAATTTCGACCTCATTTTTGCCAAAAGTTTACCTGGAAGTCCGTTAAGACCTTTTTTATGGAGCAAGTTTTCCCTCACGGCCAAAATGGCCCATTTTCAGGGCCAATAGATCCCTAGAGCAGGTAAACCCTACATTTTACTGCTTTTCGTGTGCTAAAGTCCACGGATTTTTTGGTGATCCAGAATTTCCACCTCATTTTATCGAAAATTTTATACGGACGTCTGTTAAGACCTTATCTATGGAGCTAGTTGGCCCTCACGACCAAAATGGCCCAATTTAAAAGTCAAACGAGCCCTAGAGAAAATAAAGCCCCCATTTACCGATTTTCGTGTGCTGTAGTCCACGTATTTTCTGGTGATCAAGTATTCCGACCTCATTTTTATCTAAATTTTACCTAGACGTCCGTTAAGACAATCCCTAGGGAGCCAGTTGTCCCTCACGGAAAGAAAGGCCCATTTTCAAGGTCAAACGAGCCCTAGAGAAGGTAAACCCCCCATTTTACCGATTTTCGTGTGATATAGTCCACGTATTTTCTGGTGATCCAGAATTTTGGCCTTTTTTCTACCAAAATTTAACCTGGACGTCCGTTAAGACCTTACCTATGGAGCCAGTTGACCGTCACGGCCAGAATGACCCATTTTCAAGGTCAAACGAGTCCTAGAGCAGGGAAACCCTCCATTTTACCAATTTTCGTGTACTACAGTCCACAAATTATTTTGTTCTCCAGAATTCCGACCTCATTTTTGTCAATATTTTACCTCGACGTTCGTTAAGACCTTATCTATGGATCCAGTTGTCCCTCACGGCCAAAATGGCCCATTTTGAATGTTAAACGAGCCCTAGAGCAGGTAAACCCCCCATTTTTTTGATTTTTGTGTGCTATCGTCCACAGAATTTTTGGTGATCCGGAATTCTGACCTCATTTTTGCAAAACTTTTACCTGGACGTATGTTAAGACCTTACCTATGGAGACAGTTGGGCCTCACGGCCAGAATGGCCCATTTTCAAGTACAAACAAGGTCAAAGTAGGTAAACCCCCATTTTTCCCATTTTTTTGTGCTATAGTCCACAGATTTTTCGGTGATCCAGAATTCCGACCTCATTTATGTCAAAATTTTACCTGGACTTCCGTTAAGACCTTATCCATGGAGCCAGTTGGCCCTCACGGCCAAAATTGCCCATTTTCAAGGTCAGCCGAGCCATAAAGCAGGTAAACCCCCCATTTTACAGATTTTCGTGTGCTATAGTCCACGGATTTTATGGTGATCCAAAATTCCAACCTCATTTTTGCTAAAATTTTACCTGGACGTCCGTTAAGAGCTTATCTATGGAGCCATTTGGCCCTCATGGCCAAAATTTCCTATTTTCTAGGTCAACCGACTCTTAGAGCAGGTAAACCCTCCATTTTACCGATTTTTGTGTGCTATAGTCCACGGATATTTTGGTGATCCAAAATTCCTACCTTATTTTTGCCAAGATTATACCTGGGCGTCCGTTATGACCTTATCTATGGAGCTAGTTGTCCCTCAAGGCCAAAACGGCCCATTTTGAATGTCAAACGAGCCGTAGAGCAGGTAAACCCCCCATTTTACCGATTTCGTGTGCTATAATTAACAGATTTTTTGGTGATCCAGAATTCTGACCTCATTTTTACCAAAATTTTACCTGCACACCCTTTATGACCTTATCTATGGAGCCAGTTGGCCCTCAAGACCAAAATGGCCCATTTTGAATGTCAAACGAGCCCTAGAGCAGGTAAATTCTCCATTTTACAAATTTCCGTGTTCTATAGTCTACAGATTTATTGGTGATCTGGAATTCCGACCTAATTTTTGCCAAAATTATACCTGGACGTCCGTTACGACATTATCTATGGAGCCAGTTGGCCCTCTCGACCAAAATGGCACATTTTTAAGGTTAAACAAGCCCAAGAGCAGAAAAACCCCCCATTTTGCCGATTTTCGTGTGCTATAGGTCACCATCTTTTTTGGTGATGAAGAATTCCGATCTCATTTTTGACAAAATTTAACCTGCACGTCCGTTAAGAACTTACCTATGGAGATAGTTGGCCCTCACGGCCATAATGGCCCATTTTCCAAGTCAAACGAGACCGAGAGCAGGTAAAACCCCTATTTTACCGATTTTCATGTGCTATAGTCCACATATTTTGTGGTGATCCAGAATTACGACCTCATTTTTGCTGAAAATTTTTCCTGGACGTCCGTTAAGACCTTATCTATGTAGTCAGTTGGCCCTCATGGCCAAAATTTCCCATTTTAATGGTCAACTGACTCCTAGAGCAGGTAAACCCCCCATTTTACCAATTTTCGTGTGCTATAGTCCACGGATATTTTGGTGATCCAGAATTCTGACCTCATTTTTGCCAAAATTATACCTGGGCGACCGTTAAGACCTTATCTATGGAGACAGTTGTCCCTTAACGCCAAAATGGCCCATTTTTAATGTCAAACGAGCATTAGAGCAGGTAGACCCCCCTTTTTACAGATTTTTGTGTTCTATAGTCCACAGATTTATTAGTGATCCAGAATTCCAACCTAGTTTTTGCCAAAATTATACCTGGACGTTGTTAAGACCTTATATATGGAGCCAGTTGGCCCTCTCAACCAAAATGGCCAATTTTTAACGTTAAACAAGCCCAAGAGCAGGAAAACCCCCCATTTTGCCGATTTTCGTGTGCTATAGGTCACCATCTTTTTTGGTGATCAAGAATTTCGACCTAATTTTTGCCAAAATTTAACTTGCACGTCCGTTAAGAACTTACCTGTGGAGCCAGTTGGCCCTCACGGCCATAATGGCCCATTTTCCAGGTCAAACGAGACCTAGAGCAGGTAAACCCCCTATTTTACCGATTTTCATTTGCTATAGTCCACGGATTTTTTGGTGATCCAGAATTATGACCTCATTTTTGCCAAAAAAAATTTCCTGGACGTCCGCTAAGACCTTATCTATGGAGCGAATTGTCCCTCACGGCCAGAATGGCCCATTTTCAAGGTCAAACGAGCCCCAAAGTAGGTAAACCCCCTATTTTACCGATTTTTGTGTGCTATGTCCACAGATTTTTTGGTGATCCAGAATTTCGGCCTCATTTATGCCAAAATTTTACCTAGACGTTCCGTTAAGACCCTATCTATGGAGCCAGTTGGCCCCCACGGCAAAATTTGCCCATTTTCGAGGTCAAACGAGCCCTAGAGCAGGAAAACCCCCCATTTTATCGATTTTCGTGTACTACATTCCACGAATTTTTTTGTGATCCAAAATTCCAACCTCATTTTTGCCAATATTTTACCTGGACGTTCGTTAAGATCTTATCTATGGATCTAGTTGTCCCTTACTACCAAAATGGCCCATTTTGAATGTCAAACGAGCCCTAGAGCAGGTAAACCCCCCATTTTTTTTTATTTTTGTGTGCTATAGTCCATAGATTTTTTGGTGATCCAAATTTCCGACCTCATTTTTGCCTATCTTT
Organism: Solanum stenotomum; assembly: GCF_019186545.1. Taxonomy (NCBI): domain Eukaryota; kingdom Viridiplantae; phylum Streptophyta; class Magnoliopsida; order Solanales; family Solanaceae; genus Solanum; species Solanum stenotomum. The sequence goes on from NC_064286.1 coordinate 58,832,623, forward strand.
TACCTGGACGTTCGTTAAGACGTTATTTATGGGGCCAGTTTACCCTCACGTCCAAAATGGCCCATTTTCAAGGCCAAATGATCCCTAGAGCAAATAAACCCCCCATTTTACCAATTTTTTATGTGCTATAGTCCACGAATTTTTGGTAATCCAGAATTCCGACATCATTTTTGCCAATATTATACCTCGACGTCCGTTAAGAACTTATCTATTGAGCCAGTTGGCCCTCTCGACCAAAATGGCCCATTTTTAAGGTCAAATGAGCCATACAAGAGGTAAACCCCTCATTTTGCCAATTTTCGTGTGCTATAGGTCACCATCTTTTTTGGTGATCCAGAATTTCGACTTCATTTTTGGCAAAATTTTACCTGGACTTCTGTTAAGACCTTATCTATGGAGCTAGTTGGCCCTCACGGCGAAAATGGCCCATTTTCAAGGTCAAACGAGCCCTAGAGCTGGTAAACCCCCATTTTACCGATTTTATTGTAGTATGGTCCACAGAATTTTTGGTGATACAAAATTCTGACCTCAGTTTTGCCAAAATTTTACCTGGACGTCCGATTAGACCTTATCTATGGGGCCAGTTTGCTCTCACATCCAAAATGGCCCATTTTTAAGGCCAAATGATCCCTAGAACAGGTAAACCTCCCATTTTACCGATTTTTGTGTCCTATAGTCCACAGATTTTTTGGTGATCTAGAATTCCAAACTCATTTTTGTCAAAAGTATACCTGGACATCCATTATGACCTTATTTATAGAGCCAGTTGGCCCTCACGACCAAAAAGGCCCATTTTCAAGGTCAAACGAGCCCTAGAGCAAGTAAACCCCCCATTTTGTTGATTTTCGTTTGCTATAGGTCACCATCTTTTTTGGTGATCCAAAATTCTGACCTCATTTTTGCCAAAATTTTACCTGGACGTCCGTTAAGACCTTACATATGGAGCCAGTTGGCCCTCATGGCCAGAATGGCCTATTTTCAAGGTCAAACGATCCCTAGATAAGGTTAACCCCCCATTTTACCGATTTTTGTATGATATAGTCCACGTATTTTCTGGTGATCCAGAATTCCGGCCTCATTTTTGCCAAAATTTATCCTGGACGTCCGTTAAGACCTTACCTATGGAGCCAGTTGACCCTCACGGCCAAAATGACCCATTTTCAAGGTCAAATGAGACCTTGCGCAAGTAAACTCCCCATTTTACCAATTTTCGTGTGCTATAGTCCACAAATTTTTTTATGCTCCAGAATTCCGACAGCATTTTTGCCAAAAGTTTACCTCGACGTCTGTTAAGACCTATTCTATGGAGTTAAATGTCCCTCACGGCCAAAATGTTCCATTTTCAAGGTCAATAGAGCCCAAGAGCATGTAAACCCCACATTTTCTGCTTTTCCTGTGCTAAATTCCATGGATTTTTTGGTGATCCAGTATTTTGACCTCCTTTTATCCAAAATTTTACGTGGACGTCCGTTAAGACCTTATCTGTGGAGCTAGTTAGCCTTCACGACCAGAATGGCCCATTTTAAAAGTCAAACGAGCCATAAAGTAGGTAAACCCCCATTTTACCGATTTTTGTGTGCTATGTCCACAGATTTTTTTGGTGTTTCAGAATTTCGACCTCATTTTTGCCAAAATTTTACCTGGACTTCCGTTAAGACCTTATAGATGGAGCTAGTTGGCTCTCGAGGCCTAAATGGGAGGAAGTCGATGATGATGAAATCATTTCTGTTGCTGACAACAGTAAAGGTAAAGTCACAGGAGTAGACTTTTCAGGTAACGTACCCAAAGTATTTTACCAAGATATTCCAGGTAGTCCTACTGCAAGTGAGATGGAACTTCCCAAGGAAAAGCCATCCTGGTTAGGAATGCTCAAAGTAAGCAAAACCTTTGAACCCAACTTTGGCATCCTACAAGAACAATGGACTCATCCTGACAATCAAGTAAAGAGAAAATGGTATGTTTCTTCTTATACTCTTAGGCAAAGAGAATCCTTTAGAGATTTATGGATGAAGGATATGAGAAGAATTGGTTGCGAAATTGAATTCTTCAAATGGTTTGAAATGACTGGTAGGATTGAAAATTGTACTGAGTCATTACAAGTTATCATTAACAAGTGGTACACTGCTTCTAATAAAGTTGTCGAATCTATCACCCCCCCTTTGGAAGGAATTAATATTCCTATTGCAGGTACAGTAATCAAAGCTGCTCCCTTCAAAGAGAAAAGTGATAAGGCCGATGGGCCACTAACATCTGCAGATATTGACAGAGTAGTTGAACAAAACAATTACTCTAACCAAATCCTTCATACTATCTCTAGGCAGATAGAAGACACTAAACCTAGCCTTAGTGGAAGGCCAACCCCAGTTTCTACTTCTTCCAANCGACCTCATTTTTGCCAAAATTTTACTTGGACGTCTGTTAAGACCTTACCTATTGAGCCAGTTGTCCCTCACGGCCAGAATGGCCCATTTTCAAGATCAAACGAGACCTAGAGCAGGTAAACCCCTCATTTTACCGATTTTCATTTTCTATAATCCACAGATTTTTTCGTGATCCAGAATTTCGACCTCATTTTTGCTAAAATTTTACCTAGACATCCGTTAAGACCTTATCTATGTAGCTAGTTGGCCCTCACAACTAAAATGGCTCATTTTCAAGGTCAAACGGGCCCTAGAGCAGATAAACCCCTCATTCTATCGATTTTCATTTGCTATAGTCCGCGAATTTTTGGGTGATCCGGAATTCTGACCTCATTTTTGCCAAAATTTTACCTGGACGTCCATTAAGAGCTTACCTATGGGGATAGTTGGCCATCACGACAAAAATGGCCCATTTTCAAGGTCAAACGAGCCCTAGAGCAGCTAAACCCCCATTCTACCAATTTTCGTGTGCTATAGTCCATAGATTTTTTGGTGATCCAAAAATCCGACGTCATTTTGGCCAAAATTATACCAGGATGTCCATTAAGACCTTATCTATGGAGCGAGTTGGCCCTAACGGCTAAAATGGCCCATTTTAAGGTCAAATAAGCCCTAGAGCAGGTAAACCCCCCATTTGGCCGATTTTCGTGTGCTATGTTCACCATCTTTTTTGGTGTTCCAGAATTCCGACATCATTTTTGCCAAAAGTTTACTTAGACGTCTGTTAAGACCTATTCTATGGAGCCAAATGTCCCTCACGGCCAAAATGGTCCATTTTCAAGGTCAATAGAGCCCAAGAGCATGTAAACCCCACATTTTCTACTTTTCCTGTGCTAAAGTCCATGGATTTTTTGGTGATCCAGAGTTTTGACCTCCTTTTATCCAAAATTTTATGTGGACGTCCGTTAAGACCTTATCTATGGAGCTAGTTAGCCCTCACGACCAGAAAGGCCCATTTTAAAAGTCAAACGAGCCATACAGTAGGTAAACCCCCCATTTTACCGATTTTTGTGTGCTATGTCCACAGATTTTTTGGTGTTTCAGAATTTCGACCTCATTTTTGCCAAAATTTTACCTGGACTTCCGTTAAGACCTTATAGATGGAAATAGTTGGCTCTAAAGGCCTAAATGGCCAATTTTCAAGGTCAAACGATCCCTAGAGAAGGTAAATCCCACATTTTACCGATTTTTGTGTACTATAGTCCATAGATTTTTTGGTGATCTAAAATTCCGACCTTATTTTTAGCAAAACTTTACCTGGACGTCCGTTAAGACCTTATCTATAGGGCCAGTTTGACCTCACGTCCAAAATGGCCCCATTTTCATAGCAAAATAAGCCCTAGTGGAGGAAAACCCCCATTTGGCCGATTTTCGTGTGCTATAGTTCACCATCTTTATTAATGATCTAGAATTTCGACATCATTTTTGCCAAAATTTTACCTGGACGTCCAATAAGACCTTCCTATGGAGCCAGTTGGCCCTTATGGCCACAACGGCCCATTTTCAAGGTCAAACAAGCCCTAGAGCAGGTAAACCCCCATTTTACCGATTTTCGTGTGCTATAGTCCACAGATTTTTTGGTGATCCAAAATTCCGACCTCATTTCTGCCATAATTTTACCTAGACATCCATTAAGACGTTATCTATGGGGCCAGTTTTCCTTCACGTCCAAAATAACCCATTTTCAAGGCCAAATGATCCCTAGAAGAGGTAAACCCCCCATTTTGCCAATTTTGGTGTGCTATAAGTCACCATCTTTTTTGATGATCCAGAATTTTGACCTCATTTTTGGCAAAATTTTACCTAGACGTCTGTTATGACCTTATCTACGGAGAAAGTTGGCCCTCACGGCCAAAATAGCCCATTTTCAAGGTCAAACGAGCCCTATAGCAGGTAAACCCCCATTTTACCAATTTTCGTCTGCTATAGTCCACAGATTTTTTGGTGATCCGAAATTTCGACCTTATTTTTGTCAAAATTTTACCTGGACTTCCGATAAGACCTTATCTATGGGGCCAGTTGCTCTCATGTCCAAAATGGCATATTTTCTAGGCCAAATAAGCCCTAGAGCAGGTAAACCCCCCATTTTACCGATTTTCATGTGCTATAGTCCACAGATTTTTTGGTGATCCAGAATTTCGACCTCATTTTTGCCAAACAATTTTCCTGGACATCCGTTAAGACCTTATTTATGTAGCCAGTTGACCCTCATGGCCAAAATTTCCCATTTTCAAGGTCAACCGACTCCTAGAGTAGCTAAACCCCCCATTTTACCAATTTTCATATGCAATAGTCCACGAATATTTTGGTGATCCACAATTTCGACCTCATATTCGCCAAAATTATACATGGGCATCCGTTAAGACCTTATATGTGGAGCTAGTTGGCCCTCACGGCGAAAATGACCCATTTTCAAGGTCAAACGAGCCCTAGAGCTGGTAAACCCCTATTTTACCGATTTTCTTGTGCTATAGTCCACAGATTTTTTGGTGATACGAAATTCCGACCTCATTTTTGCCAAAATTTTACCTAGACGTCCGATAAGACATTATCTATGGGGCCAGTTTGCTCTCACGTCCAAAATGACCCATTTTCAAGGCCAAATGATACCCAGAGCAGGTAAACCTCCCATTTTACCGATTTTTCTGTGCTATAGTCCACAGATTTTTTGGTGATGCGGAATTTCGACCTCATTTTTGCCAGAATTATACCTGGACGTCCATTAAGACCTTATCTATGGAGCCAGTCTGCCCTCACGACCAAAAAGGCCCATTTTCAAGGTCAAACGAGCCCTAGAGCTGATAAACCCCTCATTCTATCGATTTTCATTTGCTATAGTCCGCGGATTTTTGGGTGATCCGTAATTATGACCTCATTTTTGCGAAAATTTTACCTAGACGTCCATTAAGACGTTACCTATGGGGATAGTTGGCCATCACGACAAAAATGGCCCATTTTCAAGGTCAAACGAGCCGTAGAGCAGCTAAACCCCCATTTTACCAATTTTCGTGTGCTATAGTCCACAGATTTTTTGGTGATCCAAAAATCCGACGTCATTTTCGCCAAAATTATACCAGGATGTCCATTAAGACCTTATCTTTGGAGCGAGTTGGCCCTAACGGCTAAAATGGCCCATTTTAAGGTCAAATAAGCCCTAGAGCAGGTAAACCCCCCATTTGGCCGATTTTAGTGTGCTATGTTCACCATCTTTTTTGGAGATCTAGAATTTCGACCTCACTTTTGCCAAAAATTTTGCTAGACGTCCGTTAAGACCTTATCTATGGAGTTAGTTGGCCCTCACGGCCAAAATTGAACATTTTCAAAGTCAAAAGAGCCCTAGAGCAGGTAAACCTCCCATTTTACCGATTTTCGTGTACTATAGTCTATAAATTTTTTGGTGATCTAAAATTCCG
>NC_064286.1:58838555-58841107 GCF_019186545.1 Solanum stenotomum
ATTTTTTGGTGATCCGAAATTTCGACCTTATTTTTGTCAAAATTTTACCTGGACTTCCGATAAGACCTTATCTATGGGGCCAGTTGCTCTCATGTCCAAAATGGCATATTTTCTAGGCCAAATAAGCCCTAGAGCAGGTAAATCCCCAATTTTACCAATTTTTGTGTGCTATAGTCCACAAAATTTTTGGTGATCCGGAATTTCGACCACATTTTTGCTAAAATTATACCTGGACGTCCATTAAGACCTTATCTATGGAGTTAGTTGGCCCTTTCGACCAAAATGGACCATTTTTAAATTTAAACGAGCCCAAAAGCAGAAAAAACCCCCCATTTTGCCGATTTTTGTGTGCTATAGGTCACCATCTTTTTTGGTGATCGAGAATTCCGACCTCATTTTTGACAAAATTTAACCTGCACATCCGTTAAGAACTTACCTTTGGAGCCAGTTGGCCTTCACGGCCATAATAGCCCATTTGCCAGGTCAAACGAGACCTAGAGTAGGTAAACCCCCCGTTTTACCGATTTTCATGTGCTATAGTCCACAGATTTTTTGGTGATCCAGAATTCCGACCTCATTTTTGCCAAACAATTTTCCTGGACGTCCGTTAAGACCTTATTTATGTAGCCAGTTGACCCTCATGGCCAAAATTTCCCATTTTCAAGGTCAACCGACTCCTAGAGTAGCTAAACCCCCCATTTTACCAATTTTCATATGCAATAGTCCACGGATATTTTGGTGATCCACAATTTCGACCTCATTTTCGCCAAAATTATACATGGGCATCCGTTAAGACCTTATCTGTGGAGCTAGTTGGTCCTCACGACGAAAATGGCCCATTTTAAAGGTCAAACGAGCCCTAGAGCTGGTAAACCCCCATTTTACCGATTTTCTTGTGCTATAGTCCACATATTTTTTGGTGATACGAAATTTCGACCTCATTTTTGCCAAAATTTTACCTAGACGTCCGATAAGACCTTATCTATGGGGCCTGTTTGCTCTCACGTCCAAAATGACCCATTGTCAAGGCCGAATGATCCCCAGAGCAGGTAAACCTCCCATTTTACCGATTTTTCTGTGCTATAGTCCACAGATTTTTTGGTGATACGGAATTCCGACCTCATTTTTGCCAAAATTATACCTGGACATCCATTAAGACCTTATCTATGGAGCCAGTTTGCCCTCACGACCAAAAAGGCCCATTTTCAAGGTCAAACGAGCCCTAGAGCAGGTAAACCCCCCATTTTGTCGATTTTCGTGTGCTATAGGTCACCATCTTTTTTGGTGANCATTTGCTATAGTCCGCGGATTTTTGGGTGATCCGTAATTCTGACCTCATTTTTGGGAAAATTTTACCTAGACGTCCATTAAGACCTTACCTATGGGGATAGTTGGCCATCACGACAAAAATGGCCCATTTTCAAGGTCAAACGAGCCGTAGAGCAGCTAAACCCCCATTCTACCAATTTTCGTGTGCTATAGTCCACAGATTTTTTGGTGATCCAAAAATCCGACGTCATTTTCGCCAAAATTATACCAGGATGTCCATTAAGACCTTATCTATGGAGCGAGTTGGCCCTAACGGCCAAAATGGCCCATTTTAAGGTCAAATAAGCCCTAGAGCCGGTAAACCCCCCATTTGGCCGATTTTAGTGTGCTATGTTCACCATCTTTTTTGGAGATCTAGAATTTCGACCTCACTTTTGCCAAAAATTTTGCTAGACGTCCGTTAAGACCTTATCTATGGAGTTAGTTGGCCCTCACGGCCAAAATTGAACATTTTCAAAGTCAAAAGAGCCCTAAAGCAGGTAAACCTCCCATTTTACCGATTTTCGTGTACTATAGTCCATAAATTTTTTGGTGATCTAAAATTCCGACCTTATTTTTAGCAAAACTTTACCTGGACGTCCGTTAAGACCTTATCTATAGGGCCAGTTTGCCCTCACGTCCAAAATGGCCCCATTTTCAAAGCAAAATAAGCCCTAGTGTAGGAAAACCCCCATTTGGCCGATTTTCATGTGCTATAGTTCACCATCTTTATTAATGATCTAGAATTTTGACATCATTTTTGCCAAAATTTTACCTGGACGTCCAATAAGACCTTCCTATGGAGCTAGTTTGCCCTCATGGCCACAATGGCCCATTTTCAAGGTCAAACAAGCCCTAGAGCAGGTAAACCCCCATTTTACCGATTTTCGTATGCTATAGTCCATAGATTTTTTGGTGATCCAAAATTCCGACCTCATTTCTACCAAAATTTTACCTGGACAACCATTAAGACGTTGTCTATGGGGCCAGTTTTCCTTCACGTCCAAAATAACCCATTTTCTAGGCCAAATGATCCCTAGAAGAGGTAAACCCCCCATTTTGCTAATTTGGTGTGCTATAAGTCACCATCTTTTTTGATGATCCAGGATTTTAACCTCATTTTTGCCAAAATTTTACCTAGATGTCTGTGATGACCTTATCTACGGAGAAAGTTGGACCTCACGGCCAAAATAGCCCATTTTCAAGGTCAAACGACCCCTATAGCAGGTAAACCCCCATTTTAC
>NC_064286.1:58841207-58842453 GCF_019186545.1 Solanum stenotomum
CCTAGACATCCGTTAAGACCTTATCTATATAGCTAGTTGGCCCTCACAACTAAAATGGCTCATTTTCAAGGTCAAACGGGCCCTAGAGCAGATAAACCCCTCATTCTATCGATTTTCATTTGCTATAGTCCGCGGATTTTTGGGTGATCCGGAATTCTGACCTCATTTTTGGTAAAATTTTACCTGGACGTCCATTAAGACCTTACCTATGGGGATAGTTGGCCATCACGACAAAAATGACCCATTTTCAAGGTCAAACGAGCCCTAGAGCAGCTAAACCCCCATTCTACCAATTTTCGTGTCCTATAGACCACAGATATTTTGGTGATCCAAAAATCCGACGTCATTTTCGCCAAAATTATACCAGGATGTCCGTTAAGACCTTATCTGTGGAGCGAGTTGGCCCTAACGGCCAAAATGGCCCATTTTAAGGTCAAATAAGCCCTAGAGTAGGTAAACCCCCCATTTGGCCGATTTTCGTGTGCTATGCTCACCATCTTTTTTGGAGATCCAGAATTCCGACCTCACTTTTGCCAAAAATTTTGCTAGACGTCCGTTAAGACCTTATCTATGGTGCTAGTTGGCCCTCACGGCCAAAATTGCCCATTTTCAAAGTCAAACGAGCCCTAGAGCAGGTAAACCCCCTATTTTATCGATTTTCGTGTACTATAGTCCAAAGATTTTTTGGTGATCTAAAATTCCGACCTTATTTTTCGCAAAACTTTACCTGGATGTCCGTTAAGACCTTATCTAAGAGGCCAGTTTGCCCTCACGTCCAAAGTGGCCCCATTTTCAAAGCAAAATAAGCCCTAGTGAAGCAAAACCCCCATTTGGCCAATTTTCGTGTGCTATAGTTCACCATCTTTATTAATGATCTAGAATTTCGACATCATTTTTGCCAAAATTTTACCTGGACGTCCAATAAGACCTTACCTATGGAGCCAGTTGGCCCTCATGGCCACAATGGCCCATTTTCAAGGTCAAACAAGCCATAGAGCAGGTAAACCCCCATTTTACCGATTTTCGTGCGCTATAGTCCCCAGATTTTTTGGTGATCCAAAATTCCGACCTCATTTCTGCCAAAATTTTACCTGGACATCCATTAAGACGTTATCTATGGGGCCAGTTTTCCTTCACGTCCAAAATAACCCATTTTCAAGGCCAAATGATCCCTAGAAGAGGTAAACCCCCCATTTTGCCAATTTTGGTGTGCTATACGTCACCAACTTTTTTGATGATCCAGAAT
>NC_064286.1:58842553-58842815 GCF_019186545.1 Solanum stenotomum
GTTTGTTGTACTAACCCCTTTCTTCTATCTTACTACAAGTGTACGTTGTGGTAATTATGAGGAGATTGTGCTTCTTTGGAGTTGCTTGGATTGCTTCACTCTTCCAAGTCTTTGGTATGTCCTCAAGATTCGAGGACTATGTTTGGAAGTTTCTTAGTCATCATTGTAATAGACACTNTTTCATTTGTAAAGGGCCGTGTCCCTTAGTACGTTTTAAGTTCTTGTCTAAGATTAGCTACATAGACTTAGTAGTTCCGCTTGC
>NC_064286.1:58842915-58843207 GCF_019186545.1 Solanum stenotomum
GGGGTGCTCTCGGGTCGTTACAAACTCGATATTAGAGCATAAGGTTTTAAAGATTACTTTTAGGTTCAAAGTCTCGAAAGCCACGTCTAGTGGAGTCTTATTCATCGGTGTGAGTCGCGACACATCTATGACGGGAGGCTATAGGATGATAGAAGTTTCACTTTCTTTCATTATTCTTGATGTCGTGCCTTATTGTTTGGTCTATAAGTGTCCTTTTCATAATCCATCTCTTGTGTTTATAGGATATGAATACGAGTGCTAATTGGAGGAGAACGGAAGTGAAGATAGATGA
>NC_064286.1:58843307-58848434 GCF_019186545.1 Solanum stenotomum
TTTTGCCATTGACAATAATAGAGTACCAGTTGTTAGCCATGATTCTCCAAATCATATCGATAAGAACTTCATCAAATCCCATCCTTCGTAACACCAAACATATATAAGACCAAGAGACCCTGTCATACGCTTTAGCCATATCCAATTTAATAATAACATTGCTTCCAATGTTAGGTTTCTTAATTTGATGGATAATTTCTTGGGCCAGCATAATATTTTCTGAAATACTTCTCCCTTTGACAAACCCTGACTGATTAAGAGAAATCAAACTAGGTAGAATAGGACTTAATCTAGAACTTACTAGTTTAGAAATAATCTTACTAGTGAAGTTGCTTAGACTAATGGGCCTGAATTCTGACAGTTTGTTAGGATTTTTCACCTTAGGGAGGAGCACAATGCAAGAGTGGGAGAAGTACTTGGGAATCATTTGACCACAAAAGAATGCGTGAATTACACCAAGAAGATCATGTTTGATAATGTGCCAACACTTTTGAAAAAAGTGTCCATTCATCCCATCAGGACCAGCTGCAGAGTTAGGGTTCATGGAAAATACTACTTCCTTTAATTCATCCATATTAGGCATAGCAGTAAGTCTATCATTCTGCTCCTGGTTGACCATCTGTGGTATACAGTCCAGTACATCCTCATTGATGACTTTGTTATCTCCTGTGAAGATTTTCTGGAAATGGTCGCAGGCAGCTTCAGCAATTATCTCATCTCCCTGTATCCATTCCCCATCCTCCCTGATAATTTTATGAATAAAAAGCCTTCTTCTTCTTCCCCTTATCAGGGAGTGGAAATATTTTGTATTGCAGTCACCTTCCTTGAACCAATGAATCTGTGTTTTTTGTTTCAAAATGGAGTCTTCTATCTTCAAGAATTTGATATACCTAGCATTGAATTCATGAAGTAAAGATCTATTACTCTCACTAGGCTCTTGAATCAGCTGCTCCTCCATTGTTTTGACCTTTTCCTCAAAATCCCTGACTTTAGCAAAAATGTCCCCAAATTCCTCTCTGGACCAGTTGCTAAGGGTGTTGGACAATCTCTTCATTTTCTGATGAAATTTCCACATGTTGTTACCTTCAACATTCCTGTCCCAGCAAGCTTTAACAATATCAAGGAATTTAGGTTGGTCTGTCCAGCAATTAAGAAATTTAAAGTATTTAATGTGATCCTCAGTCCTAGCACTCATTTCCATCAGTAGAGGGCAGTGGTCTGACCCTACTGAAGATAGATGGGTGATAGTGGTCTGAGGCATCTTTTCCAGCCAGGCATCAGTAACTAGAGCTCTGTCCAGTCTTTTCCAAACTCTCTGAAGTATACCCCTGTTGTTGGACCAGGTGAATTTCTGCCCACTGAAACCCAAATCTATAAGACCACAGGCTTCAATAACCGCAATGAATTCAAGACTTTTTTTCATGTTGTAAGGAACTCCTCCCAGCTTCTCTTCAATAGAGGTAATAACATTGTAATCTCCCACAGCACACCAAGGCCTATCAATATTAGCAGATTGATGTAACATTCTATCCCATAAAGGCCTTTTGAGATGGTCTTTACATTTGGCATACACAAAAGTGGTGGTGAATTGGTTTTGGAGTTCATTATGGTTAAATTCACATGTAATTTGTTGTTCATCCTCTTCTAGAATTACACAATCAATGTCCATGTTCCAAAAGAGCCAGATTTTACCATTGCAATTACTCACACCATGTTCCATAGCTATCTGATTTTTGGCACTTTGAATATGAGTATTGTCCGAGAAAGGTTCCATGATGGCAATGATAGATAGATGATGCATCTTCTTGAGCATTTTGAGTCTTTCGATTACACCTTGGGTGTTGATCCCCCTCACATTCCAAATAATTGTATTAATCATTGAGATGATGGGGATGTAAACAGCCTAGTGTTTGGTCTGCCAGCAGTGACAGTGTTGATGTCTTGAACATGGAATTTGAATCTCTCATGGTGTAACCCTCTAGGTGATAATCCCTGATTGTTGGTCACCTGCTGAATTTCCTCTGCAAAGTCTTTATCTGGATGAGGACTAAAGGCTTTAATAAGGAGCTCACTAGTCTCATCATCCTCATCAGGATCTTTGAGGGATTGATTATCCACATCTGGTTCATCCTCTTAGTTATCAACTGCATACTCATCTATTATAGGGCCTGTGTTCAGCTGACNAAACTTCCCCTGCTTTCTGTTGTTCCTCTTGTTGGATATTTTCCTGCTGTATGTTCTGTCTTTTTTTTGCAGCTTCTCTCTTTTTCTTACTGGGTTTGTTCTTGCTTTTGGGAGCATTTCCTTGGTTGCTAGTGCTTGCTTTGGCTCCCATATCTTTTGCCATAGCTCCTTGGTTCTGTTTATCTGCAGTTCCTGCCCTCACTTGCTGATTTTCTTTATTGTTTTCAGTACTAATCAGTTTCCTTGGCCCTGCTTGTATCTGTTGCTGTACCTGTTGATGTGTCTGTTGGTGAAGCTGGACAGTAATGGTATCAGGGGCTCTAAGGTCAGGACTATGGTCAAGGTGCGTATCCTCATGCATAACATGAGACAAATTCCCCCCTTTGGACCCCTTTTCCTACAGGTTAGTGTGGTTCTCCTGACATCCCCCTTCCATCCCTCCTTCAACTTCAACAACATCACATGAAATTAAAATATTGGGGATCGTGGGAATTGGGAGCATTGAGTCAATACCTGTGCTCTTGTTTTTTGCTTGAATTCCTGTTTGCAAGATTTGTTCTTTTTGGTTGTGATCTGTTTTCAACTTGTTTTGTGAATCTTGCATTGCTTTTCCATCCTTGCTGTTGTGTCCCTGGGTATCTTGAGACTGTGTTTCCTGCATGCTAAGGTTAGAAAAAATATTGTGATGAGAAGTGTTATGTGTACCGTTTTGCTGAGTTGTGAGCTGTGTTTGATCTCTTGGCATGTTGTTCTTTGGTGAGGTAGGCCTCCACACTGCCTTATGTGTTCTCTCCTCGTGTGATTTGTTGTTTTTTCTTCTTGACACTTGCCATTCTTCTTCCTTTTGCTGTTCAGGTGGGCTCCCTTCTTTTGTGGTTTGATTTTGTTGTTCCTCTTGCTCCCTTGGCCTGACTTGTCTATGCTCAGTTCCTTGCTGCCCCTGTTCACTTTTACTTATATTTTTCATTTCTGCACCTAATTCTTTTCTACGTTTGAGGTCCTCATCTCTTATTTTGAAGTTGCAATCCCCTATCATATGACCTTGATGTTTGCAGTAGTCACAATAGGGAGGGATATTTTCATATTCGATTGGTTGCCATCTCCCTATAGTGAGGTCCTCCTCATCCAAGCCTATCCAAACGTGTCGAGGTCTAGCTTTGGTGAGATCTACTTGGACTTTAACCTTGGCCATACTAGCTCTGGTTCGGTTAATGGATGCTGTATCTAAGTAGAGAACTTTTCCCACTGATTCCAATAGGGGGGTGATGAACTCTTTCTTGAAGCAGTGCCATGGTAAGCCTGGCAGTAGTACCCATATGGGAACAATTGGTGTTTCCTCCTCAGGCTTAAAGTTGGGTGTCCAGGCTTGTATTCTCATGAGTTTGCCCTCAATGGTCATTCGTTGTTGTGTCCATACCGTGTTATAGTCCAATTCATTTTCCAAATCAATAAAAACATGCCTAGCATTATAGTGAGCAATATTGACCCTCCCATTCAGCTGAGTTTGTAAGATGAAACTCTTCCTAATGAGTTCTATTTTAGGCATGGTGGTACTGAACTTACCTATGAGGGTATATTTGCAGTCCACGGCTAACTTGTTCATGAAATCATCCATGTCATAGATCACAGCTGGCTGGCCTTGTTTAGTAGTGTGTTTGGGAGGAACAAGTTCAATAGGAATGGTCTGCGTATCATGGATTTGCCTAAGTCTAGCTGCTAGAGTTTGCACCACAGTGTAAGGAGCAGGTTCGACATTTGGGACCTGTTTGGTTTTTTGGTTCTCGTTGGAGTTGCTGGGCTCTTTGGACTGATTGGGTTGCTGGATTTGCTGGTTCTGCTGGTTAGGACTGAGATGCCTATCAAAATTGCTAGAAAGCTTTGGGAAGTCCCTATGGTAACTTTTTGGTTCAGTATTCCTTCCATGTTCAGTAGGTTGAGCTAAATTTTTTCCTCTCACTCTATTTTGATGTCCATTATCCTGTTGTTGTGAGTCACTATTTCCTTTACCAGTTTCCTGCTCATCCCTCATATTACTTTTTTCCCGGTTAGCACTATCATTCACAAGATCATCACTACTACTCAAGTTAATAATATTTTCACTAGAGTTCGAGTTAGAGGACTTACCTGTGTGAGTGCTCTCATCGTTTGGTTTTTTGCTCAATGAAACGTTGTCTGCTTGCTGATGTTCCTGCAAGGAGCCATGAGAGAGTGCATTGTTAAGTGTAGGATTCATACCTGATTCTGATTGTCCTCCATTGCTGGGAATTTTGTCTACTGGTCTCACTCCAAACGAGAAATGTGATGAATTTTCTACATCAATGACTTCCAAGTTGGTAGAACTTGTCTTGTCCAGGTGATCATTTTGGCTTTGGGAAGCTGGCGTAGCAGTTGCCATCTCCATTTGTTGGTTCCCGGTTTTAGGGTTTAGGGTTTGGGGTTTAGGGGTTAGGGTTTAGGGGTAAGGGGTTAGGGTTTAGGGGTTAGGGGTTAGGGTTTAATGTTTAGGGTTTAGAGTTTAGGGTTTATGGTTTAGGGTTAGGATTTAGGATTAGGGCTTAGGGGTTAGGATTTATGGTTTAGGTTTCATAGTTTATGGTTAAGGGGTTTCAGGTTTAGAGTTTAGGGTTTAGGGTTTAGGGTTTATGGTTTAGAGTTTAAGGTTTTGGGTTTATGTGTTAGTGTTTAGGGTTTATGGTTTATGGTTTAGGGTTAAGGTTTAGGTTTTATGGTTTATGATTTAGGATTTTGGGTTTAGGATTTAAAGTTTAGGGCTCAGGGTTTAGGTTTAGTGTTTGGGGTTTATGGGTTTAGGGGTAAGGGGTTAGGGTTTAGTGGTTAGGGTTCGGGGTTTATGGCTTAGTGTTTAGAGTTTGGGATTTAGGGTTTAGGGTTTAGGGTTTAGGTTTATGGGGTTTGGGTTTAGGGTTTAGGGCTTAGGGTTTA
>NC_064286.1:58848534-58848752 GCF_019186545.1 Solanum stenotomum
ACACTCATCAAATGTCATCACAAAACTCATCTAAGTAAGACATGGTGAGGCAGCCCATACTACCTCTCCATACCACACCCAAGTGATCCTTAAGGCTACACAAGACAAGCTCCATTCACATCTCAACATAAATCGTTCATTCAACTTAATGCATTTAGACAACTTCATTCATTAATGACATAAGATCATTACATACGTTCAATTCAACATAAGGAAGT
>NC_064286.1:58848852-58849164 GCF_019186545.1 Solanum stenotomum
ACCATGTCTTACTTAGGTGAGTTTTGTGGTGACATTTGATGAGTGTTCTAGTTTTATGAAGTGACTTGTTGGCTTATGTGCTTATATGTCTTATGTGATTAATTGGTGAAGTATGCATGGTAACTGCACTTTGTGTGACCTTAAGGTGGTGCCTTAGTGTGGGTGAGATGGTATGGGACGTTGCCCATACATTGCACAAAGGTATTCCTTAAGAGTTACTTAAGGTGNGGTAAAGGTAAAAGAGTTATGTATGTTTATGATGTATTGTGAAGCATATGACTTTATATTGTTGGTTGTGACTTATATGGTGCC
>NC_064286.1:58849264-58858260 GCF_019186545.1 Solanum stenotomum
CTAACCCTAAATCCCTAAACATTAACCCAAACAATAAAGCCTAAACCCTAAACCCTAACCCCTAAACCCTAAACCCTAAACCCTAAACCCTAAAACCTAAACCCTTAACCATAAACCCTAAACCCTATACCTTAAACCCTAAACCCTAAACCCGAACCCTAACCCTAAACCATAAACCACAAACCCTAAACCGTAAACCCTAAACCCAAAACCCAAAAGCCTAATCCTTAAAACCTAAACCTTAAACCCTAAACCCTAACCCTAAACCATAAACTCTAAACATTAAACCCCTTAACCATAAACTATGAAACCTAAACCATAAACCGTAACCCCTAAGCCCTAATGCTAAACCCTAACCATAAACCATAAACCACAAACCCTAAACCCTAAACACTAAACCCTAAACACTAAACCCTAAACCCTAAACCCTAAATCCCAAACTCTAAACACTAAGCCATAAACCCCGAACCCTAACAACTAAACCCTCAACCCCAAACCCTAAACCATAAACCATAAACCCTAAACCCTAAACCCTAAACACTAAACCATAAACCCTAAACCCTAAACCCTGAGCCCTAAACTCTAGATCCTAAACCCAAAATCCTAAATCATAAACCATAAAACCTAAACCTTAACCCTAAACCCTAAATCCAAAATCCTAAACCCTAAACTCTTAACCCTTAACCTTAACCCTAAACCCTAAACGGTAAATACCAAACTCTAAACCCTAAGCACTTAACCCTAAACCCTAACCCCTTAAACCAACACCCTAAACCCTAAACCCTAAATCCCAAAGTCTAAACACTAAGCCGTAAACCCCGAACCCTAACCACTAAACCCTAAACCCCAAACCCCAAACCATAAACCCTAAACCCTAAACACTGAACCATAAACCCTAAACCCTGAACCGTAACCCCTAACACCTAACCCCTAAACCCTAATCCCAAAACCCTAAACCCTAAACCCTAAACAGCTAAACCCTAAACCCAAAACCATAACCCTAAACCCTAACCGTAAATCATAACCCTTAAACCCTAACCCTAAATCCCTAAACCCTAACCCTAAATAATAAATCATAAACCCTAAACCCTAAACACTAAACCCTAAATCCTAACCCCTAAACCCTAAACCCCTAAACCCTAAACCCTAAACTTTAAACCCTAAAAGCCAAAACCTAAACCCTAAACCCTAAACATTAAACCCTTAACCATAAACCCTAAACCCTAAACACTAAACCCTAAATCCTAACCCCTAAACCCTAAACCCCTAAACCCTAAACCCTAAACTTTAAACCCTAAAAGCCAAAACCTAAACCCTAAACATTAAACCCTTAACCATAAACCCTAAACCCTAAACCTTAAACCCTAAACCCTAACCCCGAACCCTGACCCTAAACCGTAAACCACAAACCCTAAACCCTAAACACTAAACCCTTACCCCTAACCCCTAAACCCTAACCCCTAACCCTTAAACCCTAAGCCCTAAATCCCTAAACGCTAAACCCTAAACCCTAAAACCTAAACCCTAAACCTTAAAACCATAAACATAATCCCTAAACCCTAAACCCTAAACCCTAATCCTAAAAGTTAAATCTTAAACTCTAAACTCGAAACCTTAAACCTTCATCCCTAACCTAAACTATAAATCCTAAACCTTAAATCCGAAACCCTAAACCCTAAATCCTAAATCCTAAACCTTAAACCCTAAACCATAAACCTTAAATCCTAAAAATGAAACCCAAAACACTATACCCTATACCCTAAACCCTAAAGTCTAAACCCAAAACCCTAAAGCATAAGCCCGAAACCTTAAACCCTAAATCCTACAGACTAACCCTAAACCCTAAATCCTAAACACTAAACCTAAACCCTAAGCCCTAAACTCTAAATCCTAAACACTAAACCAAAACCCTAACCCTAAATCATAACCCTTAAACCCTAACCCTAAATCCCTAAACCCTAACCCTAAACAATAAATGATAAACCCTAAACCCTAAACACTAAACCCTAAATCCTTAACCCTAAACCCCAAACCCCTAAACATTAAACCCTAAACCCTAAACCTTAAACCCTAAAACCCAAAACCTAAACCCTAAACATTAAACCCTTAACCATAAACCCTAAACCCTAAACCTTCAACCCTAAACCCTAACCCCGAACCCTAACACTAAACCATAAACCACAGACCCTATACCCTAAACACTAAACCCTAAACCCTAATCCCTAAACCCTAAACCCTAACCCCTAACCCCTAACCCCTAAACCCTAAACCCCTATCCCTAAACCCTAAACCCTAAATCCTAAAACCCAAAACCTAAACACTAAACATTAAACCCTTAACCATAAACCCTAAACCCTATACCTTAAACCCTAAACCCTAACCCCGAACTCTAACCCTAAACCATAAACCACAAACCCTAAACCCTAAACCCTAAACCCCTAAACCCTAAACCCTAAACCCTAAACCATAACCCTAAACCCTAACCCTAAATCATAACCCTTAAACCCTAACCCTAAATCCCTAAACCCTAACCCTAACAATAAAGCCTAAACCCTAAACTCTAAACCCTAACCCCTAAACCCTAAACCCCTATCCCTAAACCCTAAACCCTAAACCATAAAACCTAAACCTTAAACCCTAAACCTTAAACTCTAAACAAGAAACCCTAAACCCTAAACCATAAACCCTAAACATTAAACCCCTTAACCATAAACTATGAAACCTAATCCATAAACCGTAACCCCTAAGCCCTAATGCTAAACCCTAACCATAAACCATAAACCACAAACCCTAAACCCTAAACACTAAACCCTAAACCCTGAACCCTAACCCCTAACCCCTAAACCCTAACCCCTAAACCCTAAACCCTAAATCGCTAAACGTTAAACCCTAAACCCTAAAACCTAAACCTTTAACCTTAAACCCATAACCATAATCCCTAAACCCTAAATCCTAAATCCTAAACCTTAAACCCTAAACACTAAACCATAAACCCTAAATCCTAAAAATGAAACCCAAAACACTAGACCCCATACCCTAAACCCTAAACTCTAAACCCAAAACCCTAAAGCATAAACCCTAAACCTTAAACCCTAAATCCTAAAGACTAACCCTAAACCCTAAATCCTAAAGACTAACCCTAAACCCTAAATCCTAAACACTAAACCTAAACCCTGAGCCCTAAACTCTAAATCCTAAACCCAAAACCCTAAATCATAAACCAAAAAACCTAAACCTTAACCCTAAACCCTAAATCCAAAATCCTAAACCCCAAACTCTTAACCCTTAACCTTAACCCTAAACCCTAAATGCTAAATACCAAACTCAAAACCCTAAGCCCTAAACCCTAAACCCTAACCCCCTAAACCAACACCCTAAACCCTAAAACCCTAAACCCTAAACCATAAACCATAAACCCTAAACCCTAAACCCTAAACACTAAACCATAAACCCTAAACCCTGAACCGTAACCCCTAACGCCTAACCCCTAAACCCTAACCCCAAAACCCTAAACCCTAAACCCTAAACACCTAAACCTTAAACGCAAAACCATAACCCTAAACCCTAACCCTAAATCATAACCCTTAAACCCTAACCCTAAATAATAAATCAAAAACCCTAAACCCTAAACACTAAACCCTAAATCCTAACCCCTAAACCCTAAATCCCTAAATCGTAAACCCTAAACCCTAAACCTTAAACCCTAAAATCCAAAACCTAAACCCTAAACATTAAACCCTTAACCATACACCCTAAACCCTAAACCTTAAACCCTAATCCCTAACCCCGAACCCTAACCCTAAACCATAAACCACAAACCCTAAACCCTAAACACTAAACCCTAAACCCTAAACCTTAACCCCTAACCCCTAAACCCTAACCCCTAACCCCTAACCCCTAAACCCTAAGCCCTAAATCCCTAAACGCTAAACCCTAAACCCTAAAGCCTAAACCCTAAACCTTAAAGCCATAACCATAATCCCTAAACCCTAAACCGTAAACACTAATCCTAAAAGTTAAATCATAAACTCTAAACTCGAAACCTTAAACCTTCAACCCTAACCTAAACTATAAATCCTAAACCTTAAATCCTAAACCCTAAACCCTAAATCCTAAATCCTAAACCTTAAACCCTAAACCATAAACCTTAAATCCTAAAAATGAAACCCAAAACACTAGACCTTATACCCTAAACCCTAAAGTCTAAACCCAAAACCCTAAAGCATAAACCCGAAACCTTAAACCGTAAATCCTACAGACTAACCCTAAACCCTAAACCCTAAACACTAAACCTAAACCCTAAGCCCTAAACTCTTAATCCTAAACCCAAAATCATAAATCATAAACCATAAAACCTAAACCTTAACCCTAAACCCTAAATACAAAATCCTAAACCCTAAACTCTTAACCTTTAACCTTAACCCTAAACCCTAAACGCTAAATACCAAACTCTAAACCCTAAACCCTAGACGCTAAACCCTAACCCCCTAAACCAAAACCCTAAACCCCAAACCCTAAATCCCAAACTCTAAAAACTAAGCCATAAACCCCAAACCCTAACCACTAAACCCTAAACCCTAAACCCTAAACCATAAACCCTAAACCCCAAATACTAAACCATAAACCCTAAACCCTAAACACTAAACCACAAACCCAAAACCCTAACCCCAAAACCCTAAACCCTAAACCCTAAACACCTAAACCCTAAACCCAAAACCATAACCTAAACCCTAACCCTAAATCATAACCCTTAAACCCTAACGCTAAATCCCTAAACCCTAGCCCTAAACAATAAATCATAAACCCTAAACCCTAAACACTAAACCCTAAATCCTAAACCTTAAACCCTAAACCCCTAAACATTAAACCCTAAACCCTAAACCTTAAACCCTAAAACCCAAAACCTAAACCCTAACATTAAACCCATAACCATAAACCCTAAACCCTAAACCCTAAACCCTAAACCCTAACCCCGAACCCTAACCCAAAACCATAAACCACAAACCCTAAACCCTAAACCCTAAACCCTAACCCCTAACCCGTAAACCCTAACCCTAAAGCCTAACCCTAAACCATAAACCTCAAACCCTAAACCCTAAATACAAAACCCTAAACACTAAACCCTAACCCCTAACCTGTAACCTCTAACCCCTTACCCCAAAACCCTAAACCCTAAACCCAAAACCCTAAAGCCTAAACCATAAAACCTAAACCCTAAACAACTAAACCTTAAACTCTAAACCGTAAACCCTAAACCCTAAACCATAAACCCTAAACATTAAACCCCTTAACCATAAACTATGAAACCTAATCCATAAATCGTAACCTCTAAGCCCTAATGCTAAACCCTAACCATAAACCATAAACCACAAACCCTAAACCCTAAACACTAAACCCTAAACCCTGAACCCTAACCCCTAACCCCTAAACCCTAACCCCTAAACCCTAAACCCTAAATCGCTAAACGTTAAACCCTAAACCCTAAAACCTAAACCTTTAACCTTAAACCCATAACCATAATCCCTAAACCCTAAATCCTAAATCCTAAACCTTAAACCCTAAACACTAAACCATAAACCCTAAATCCTAAAAATGAAACCCAAAACACTAGACCCCATACCCTAAACCCTAAACTCTAAACCCAAAACCCTAAAGCATAAACCCTAAACCTTAAACCCTAAATCCTAAAGACTAACCCTAAACCCTAAATCCTAAAGACTAACCCTAAACCCTAAATCCTAAACACTAAACCTAAACCCTGAGCCCTAAACTCTAAATCCTAAACCCAAAACCCTAAATCATAAACCAAAAAACCTAAACCTTAACCCTAAACCCTAAATCCAAAATCCTAAACCCTAAACTCTTAACCCTTAACCTTAACCCTAAACCCTAAACGCTAAATACCAAACTCTAAACCCTAAGCCCTAAACCCTAAACCCTAACCCCCTAAACCAACACCCTAAACCCTAAAACCCTAAACCCTAAACCATAAACCATAAACCCTAAACCCTAAACCCTAAACACTAAACCATAAACCCTAAACCCTGAACCGTAACCCCTAACGCCTAACCCCTAAACCCTAACCCCAAAACCCTAAACCCTAAACCCTAAACACCTAAACCTTAAACGCAAAACCATAACCCNAAACCATAAACCCTAACCCTTAAGCCCAAATCCTAAACCCTAACCCTAAACCAAAAACCACAAACACTAAACCCTAAACACTAAACCCTAAACCCTAAACCCTAAACCCTAAACCCTAAACATTAAACACCTTAACCATAAACTATGAAACCTAAACCATAAACCCTCACCCCTAAGCCCTAATCCTAAACCCTAACCATAAACCATAAACCACAAACCCTAAACCCTAAACCCTATACCCTAAACCCTAACCCCTAACCCCTAAACCCTAACCCTTAAGCCCTAAACCCTAAATCCCTAAACGTTAAACCCTAAACCCTAAAACCTAAACCCTAAACCTTGAGCGATAACCATAATCCCTAAACCCTAAACCCTAATCCTAAAAGTTAAATCTTAAACTCTAAACTCGAAACCTTAAACATTCAACCCTAACCTAAACTATAAATCCTAAACCTTAAATCCTCAACCCTAAACCCTAAATCCTAAATCCTAAACCTTAAACCTTAAACCATAAACCTTAAATCCTAAAAATGAAACACAAGAGACTAGACCCTATACCCTAAACCCTAAACTCTAAACCCAAAACCCTAAACCTTAAACCCTAAATCCTAAAGACTAACCCTAAACCCAAAATCCTAAAGACTAACCCTAAACCCTAAATACTAAACACTAAACCTAAACCCTGAGCCCTAAACTCTAAATCCTAAACCCAAAATCCTAAATCATAAACCATAAAACCTAAACCCTAAACCCTAAACCATAAACCCTAAACCCTAAACCCAAAACCCTAAACCTTAAACCCCATAACCATAAACTATGAAACTTAAAAATAAACCCTAACCCCTAAGCCCTAATCCTAAACCCTAACCCTAAACCATAAACCACAAACCCTAAACCCTAAACACTAAACCCTAAACCCTAAACTCTAAACCCTAAACCCTAAACCTTAAACCCCTCAACCATAAACTATGAAACCTAAACCGTAAACCCTAACCCCTAAACACTAAACCCTAAATCCCTAAACGCTAAACCCTAAACCCTAATACCTAAACCCTAAACCTTAAACCCATAACCATAATCCCTAAACCCTAAACCCTAAACCATAATCCTAAAAGTTAAATCTTAAACCCTAAACTCAAAACCTTAAACCTTAAACCCTAACCTAAACTATAAATCCTAAAGACTAACCCTAAACCCTAAACCCTAACCCCTAAACCTAAACCCTGAGCCCTAAACTCTAAATCCTAAACCCAAAATACTAAATCGTAAACCATAAAACCTAAACCTTAACCCTAAACCCTAAATCCAAAATCCTAAACCCTTAACCGTAACCGTAAACCCTAAACGCTAAATACCAAACTCTAAACCCTAAGCCCTAAACACTAAACCCTAACCCCTTAAACCTAAACCCTAAATCCAAAACCCTAAATTTCAAACTCTAAACACTAAGCCATAAACCCCGAACCTTAACCACTAAACCCTAACCCCTTACCCCTAAACCCATAAACCCTAAACCCCTTAATGATATCCATAAACCCTAAATCCTAACCCCTAAACCCTAACCCTAAAGCCTAACCTTAAACCATAAACCCTAAACCCTAAACCCTAAACACTCAAACCTAAACCCTAAACCCTAACCCCTAACCTCTAACCTCTAACCCCTTACTCCAAAACCCTAAACCCTAAACCCTAAACCCTAAACCCAAAACCCTAAAGCCTAGTGCATAAAACCTAAACCCTAAACCCTAAACCTTAAACTCTAAACCATAAACCCTAAACCCTAAACCCTAAACCCTAAAGCTTAAACCCCTTAACCATAAACTATAGAACCTAAACCATAAACCCTAACCCCTAAGCCCTAATCCTAAACCCTAACCCAAAACCATAAATCACAAACCCTAAACCTTAAACATTAAACCCTAAACCCTAATCCCTAAACCCTAACCCCTAACCCCTAAACCCTGAATCTCTAAACGCCAAACCCTGAATCCCTAAACGCTAAACCCTAAACCCTAAACCCTAAACATTAAACCCATAACCATAATCCCTAAACCCTAAACCCTAAACCCTAATCATAAAAGTTAAATCTTAAACCCTAAACTCGAATCCTTAAACCTTTAACCCTAACCTAAACAATAAATCCTAAACCTTAAATCCTAAACCCTAAACCCTAAATCCTAAATCCTAAACCTTAAACCCTAAACCATAAACCCTAAATCCTAAAAATGAAACCCAAAACACTAGACCCTATACCTTAAACCCTACACTCTAAACCCAAAACCCTAAAGCATAAACCCTAAACCTTAAAGCATAAACACTAAACCTAAACCCTTAGCCCTAAGATCTAAATCCTAAACCCAAAATTCTAAATCCTAAACCATAAAACCTAAACCTCAACCCTAAACCCTAAATCCAAAATCCTAAACCCTAAACTCTTAACGCTTAACCTTAACCTAAAACCCTAAACGCTAAATACCAAACTCTAAAACCTAAGCCCTAACCCCCTAAACCTAAACCCTACACCCTAAACCCTAAATCCCAAACTCTAAACACAAAGCCATAAACCCCGAACCCTAACCACTAAACCCTAAACCCATAAACCCTAATGCCCTTAATGATATCCACAAACCCTAAATCCTAACCCCTAAACCCTTACCCTAAAGCCTAACCCTAAACCATAAACCCTAAAATCTAAACCCTATACACTAAACCCTAAACCTTAAACCCTAAACCCTAACCTCTAACCCCTTACCCCTAAACCCTAAACCCTAAACCCTAAACCCAAAACCCTAAAGCCTAAACCATAAAACCTAAACCCTAAACCCTAAACCTTAAACTCTAAACCATAAACC
>NC_064286.1:58866142-58883642 GCF_019186545.1 Solanum stenotomum
ACCTTAAACCCTAAACCCTAAATACAAAACCCTAACCCCTAAACCCTAACCCCTAACCTGTAACCTCTAACCCCTTACCCCTAAACCCTAAACCATAAACCCTAAACCCTAAACCCAAAACCCTAAAGCCTAAACCATAAAACCTAAACCTTAAACCCTAAACCTTAAACTCTAAACCATAAACCCTAAACCCTAAACCATAAACCCTAAACATTAAACCCCTTAACCATAAACTATGAAACCTAAACCATAAACCCTAACCCCTAAGCCCTAATCCCAAACCCTAACCCTAAACCATAAACCCTAAACACTAAACCCTAAACACTAAACTTAAACCCTAAACCCTAAACCCTAAACCCTAAAGATCATGAGCAACGTCCCCGGAATGGAGGACTCACCAATAACCTTGATAGGAAATCGTATTCGCCACGCGGAGAAGGATGGTCAAGCGGTGCTCCGGTCCCTACATGGTGACATCATGTAGGCATAGAGTATGCATTAGTACGTTTGAATGTACTAGATAGCACATAAATGAAATGATATATATAATGACGCTTACATAAAAATCATATTTAGTGGGACGTAGTACATGTGTGGTGAGTGACCATCAATATATTATTTCCAAGGCCTACCACCCCCTTGGAGAGGCGAAAGAGGTACAAACCCCTCAATGTGGTTACCCGGGCCTACCACCCCCCGGGCTAGGGACCAAGGTACAAACCCCTCGATATGGTTATACGGGCCTACTACCCCCCGTACTAGGCAACCAAGGTACCAACCCCTTGATATGGTTATACAGGCCTACTACCCCCCGTACTAGGCTTGGTCGACTCACAACACTTATATAGAGAAAATCATATACATGTATCCCTTTCATCATCATTTCAATAATTATATAATCATCCGACTCATAGGATGTACATTGGACATTCCATTTGCTAAGAATTCTATCAATGACATTTTATCAAACACATGGTGGGCTATTGTCCATGTAGATAAAATTATGTCTTTCAAGAGTACTAAGTCCAACCAATTCTGAAATACATATAAATCAGCCCACCAACAACATACATATATATATCAACCTTCATAATTTGATCATGGAAGCATGAAAACCATAAACATCACATAATAATTCAATTTCATGATAATATGCAAAAATAGACCATAATAGAATGTGTAGTAGTAATTCCATAATTCAAGAGTTCATAAATGATCATAACGACCCATAAACTTGAAGTAAAATAGAGGATAAATGGTTGGACTTGTGGAAAGGAAGGTTTCCACAATCAACCCACATACCTCAACTTTGGAGAATCCTTGATGAGGATTGGAATGGAGAATTGATGCTTGAGATTGAGTCTTGAATCCGGAATTAAAACTTGAGATGTTTGAATTTGGTTGAAGATCTTGGTGGAATTTTGGAGAGGGATTAGAGAGTGTTTTTGAGTGTTTTGAAGATAGAAAGAAATATAACTAAGTATAGGACAATCCTCTTTTTTATAAAAGAAAAACGTCCAGCCGCTACAGTAACTTTAGCTCCGACAGGTTTTACGAAAATGATCATAACTCCTTCATCCTAACTCGGAATGAGGTGAAACCAATTGCATTGGAAAGCTAACTCGAAGGGCTTTAATTTAATAGGTAGAGGCCCTTCCAGTTCCTTGTGTGCTAAGAGATATGCCCCTTTAAAGTTGACCCTGAAAATCGCATTTTTTGCGATTTTCGAATTTTGATACGATTGCTCTAAAATTCGGGTTAGACCTATTTCCCACTCAATTTTACCCCCTGAATAAGAATATGAAGTCGAATTTCCGAAATCATGAATGGATTTTGATATATATGGAAATTACAATTATAGGAGTTTCCGAAGCACATTTTTGGGCATTTTTGGGGTCGTTTCATAAACCCTAAACCCTAAATCCTAAATCCTAAACCTTAAACCCTAAACCATAAACCTTAAATCCTAAAAATGAAACCCAAAACACTAGACCCTATACCCTAAACCCTAAACTCTAAGCCCAAAACCCTAAAGCATAAACCCTAAACCTTAAACCCTAAATCCTAAAGACTAACCCTAAACCCTAAATCCTAAAGACTAACCCTAAACCCTAAATCCTAAACACTAAACCTAAACCCTGAGCCCTAAACTCTAAATCCTAAACCCAAAATCCTAAATCATAAACCATAAAACCTAAACCTTAACCCTAAACCCTAAACGCTAAATACCAAACTCTAAACCCTAAGCCCTAAACCCTAAACCCTAACCCCATTAACCAACACCCTAAACCCTAAACCCTAAATCCCAAACTCTAAACACTAAGCCGTAAACCCCGAACCCTAACCTCTAAACCCTAAACCCTAAACCATAAACCATAAACCATAAACCCTACACCCTAAACCCTAAACACTAAACCGTAAACCCTGAACCGTAACCCCTAACACCTAACCCCTAAACCCTAACCCCAAAACCCTAAACCCTAAACCTTAAACACCTAAACCCTAAACCCAAAACCATAACCCTAAATCATAACCCTAAATCATAACCCTTAAACCCTAACCCTAAATCCCTAAACCCTAACCCTAAATAATAAATCATAAACCCTAAACCCTAAACACTAAACCCTAAATCCTAACCCCTAAACCCTAAACCCCTAAACCCTAAACCCTTAACCCTAAACCTTAAACCCTAAAACCCAAAACCTAAACCCTAAACATTAAACCCTTAACCATAAACCCTAAACCCTAAACCTTAAACCCTAAACCCTAACCCCGAACCCTAACCCTAAACCATAAACCACAAACCCTAAACCCTAAACACTAAACCCTAAACCCTAAACCCTAAACCCTAACCCCTAACCCCTAAACCCTAACCCTAAAGCCTAACCCTAAACCATGAACCTTAAACCCTAAACCCTAAATACAAAACCCTAAACCCTAAACCCTAACCCCTAACCCCTAAACCCTAACCCTAAAGCCTAACCCTAAACCATAAACCTTAAACCCTAAACCCTAAATACAAAACCCTAAACCCTAAACCCTAACCCCTAACCCCTAAACCCTAACCCTAAAGCCTAACCCTAAACCATAAACCTTAAACCCTAAACCCTAAATACAAAACCCTAAACCCTAAACCCTAACCCCTAACCTGTAACCTCTAACCCCTTACCCCTAAACCCTAAACCCTAAACCCTAAACCCTAAACCCTAAACCATAAAACCTAAACCCTAAACCCTAAACCTTAAACTCTAAACCATAAACCCTAAACCCTAAACCCTAAACCCTAAACCTTAAACCCCTTAACCATAAACTATGAAACCTAAACCATAAACCCTAACCCCTAAGCCCTAATCCTAAACCCTAACCCTAAACCATAAACCACAAACCCTAAACCCTAAACACTAAACCCTAAACCCTAAACCCTAAACCCTAACCCCTAACCCCTAAACCCTAACCCCTAAACCCTAAACCCTAAATCTCTAAATGTTAAACCCTAAACCCTAAAACCTAAACCCTAAACCTTAAACCGATAACCATAATGCCTAAACCCTAAACCCTAAACCCTAATCCTAAAAGTTAAATCTTAAACTCTAAACTGGAAACCTTAAACCTTCAACCCTAACCTAAACTATAAATCCTAAACCTTAAATCCTAAACCCTAAACCCTAAATCCTAAACCTTAAACCCTAAACCCTAAACCTTAAATTCTAAAAATGAAACCCAAAACACTAGACCCTATACCCTAAACCCTAAAGTCTAAACCCAAAACCCTAAAGCATAAACCCGAAACCATAAACCCTAAATACTACAGAATAACCCTAAACCCTATATCCTAAACACTAAACCTAAACCCTAAGCCCTAAACTCTAAATCCTAAACCCAAAATCCTAAATCATAAACCATAAAACCTAAACCTTAACCCTAAACCCTAAATCCAAAATCCTAAGCCCTAAACTCTTAACCCTTAACCTTAACCCTAAACCCTAAACGCTAAATACCAAACTCTAAACCCTAAGCCCTAGACCCTAAACCCTAACCCCCTAAACCAAAACCCTAAACCCTAAACCCTAAATCCCAAACTCTAAAAACTAAGCCATAAACCCCGAACACTAACCACTAAACCCTAAACTCTCAACCCTAAAGCATAAACCATAAACCCTAAACCCTAAACACTAAACCATAAACCCTAACCCCTAACACCTAACCCCTAAACCCTAACCCCAAAACCCTCAACCCTAAACCCTAAACACCTAAACCCTAAACCCAAAACCATAACCTAAACCCTAACCCCAAATCATAACCCTTAAACCCTAACCCTAAATCCCTAAACCCTAACCCTAAACAATAAATCATAAACCCTAAACCCTAAACACTAAACCCTAAATCCTAAATCCTAAACCCTAAACCCTAACTCCTAAACCCTAACCCTAAAGCCTAAGCCTAAACCATAAACCTTAAACCCTAAACCCTAAATACAAAACCCTAAACCCTAAACCCTAACCCCTAACCTATAACATCTAACCCCTTACCCCTAAACCCTAAACCCTAAACCCTAAACCCAAAACCCTAAAGCCTAAACAATAAAACCTAAACCCTAAACCCAAAACCTTAAACTCTAAACCCTAAACCCTAAACCCTAAACCCTAACCCCTAACCCCTAAACCCTAAGCCCTAAATCCCTAAACGCTAAACCCTAAACCCTAAAACCTAAACCCTAAACCTTAAACCCATAACCATAATCCCAAAACCCTAAACCCTAATACTAAAAGTTAAATCTTAAACCCTAAATTCGAAACCTTAAACCCTAAATCCTAAAGACTAACCCTAAACCCTAAATCTAAAGACTAACCCTAAACCCTAAATCCTAAACACTAAACCTAAACCCTGAGCCCTAAACTCTAAATACTAAACCCAAAATCCTAAATCATAAAGCATAAAACATAAACCATAAAACCTAAACCCTAAACCCTAAACCATAAAACCTAAACCCTAAACCCAAAACCCTAAACCTTAAACCCCTTAACCATAAATTATGAAACCTAAATCATAAACCCTAACCCCTAAGCCCTAATCCTAAACCCTAACCCTAAACCATAAACCACAAACCCTAAACCCTAAACACTAAACCCTAAACCCTAAACCCTAAACGCTAAACCCTAAACCCAAAACCCTAAAGCCTAAACCATAAAACCTAAACCCTAAACCCTAAACCGTAAATTCTAGACCATAAACCCTAAACTCTAAACCCTAAACCCTAAACCTTAAACCCCTTAACCATAAACTATGAAACCTAAACCATAAACCCTAACCCCTAAGCCCTAATCCTAAACCCTAACCCTAAACTATAAACCCCAAACCCTAAGACCTAAACACTAAACCCTAAACCCTAAACCCTAACCCCTAACCCGTAAACCCTAACCCCTAAACACTAAACCCTAAATCCCTAAACGCTAAACCCTAAACCCTAATCCCTAAACCCTAAACCTTAAACCCATAACCATAATACCTAAACACTAAACCCTAAACCGTAATCCTAAAAGTTAAATCTTAAACCCTAAACTCGAAATCTTAAACCTTAAACCCTAACCTAAACTATAAATCATAAACCTTAAACCCTAAACCATAAACCCTAAATCCTAAAAATGAAACCCAAAACACTCGACCCTATACCCTAAACCCTAAACTCTAAACCCAAAACCCTAAAGCATAAACCCTAAACCTTAAACCCTAAATCCTAAAGACTAACCCTAAACCCTAAATACTAAACCTAAACCCTGAGCCCTAAACTTTTAATCCTAAACCCAAAATCCTAAATCCTAAACCATAAAACTTAAACCTTAACCCTAAACCCTAAATCCAAAATCCTAAACCCTAAACTCTTAACCCTTAACCTTAACCCTAAACCCTAAACGCTAAATACCAAACTCTAAACCCTAAGCCCTAAACCCTAAACCCTAACCCCCTAAACCTAAACCCTAAATCCCAAACTCTAAACACTAAGCCATAAACCCCGAACCCTAACCACTAAACCCTAAACCCTAAACCATAAACCATAAACCATAAACCCTAAACCCTAAACACTAAACCATAAACCCTAAACCCTAACCCTTAAACACTAAACCCTTAACCCTAAACCCTAACACCCAAAACCTAAACCCTAAACATTAAACCCTTAACCATAAACCCTAAACCCTACACCTTAAACCCTAAACCCTAACCCCGAACCCTAACCCTAAACCATAAACCACAAACCCTAAACCCTAAACACTAAACCCTAAACCCTAAACCCTAAACCCGAACCCTAACCCCTAAACCCTAACCCCTATCCCCTAAACAACAAACCCTAAACCCTAAACACTAAACCCTAAACCCTAAACCCTACACCCTAACCCCTAACCCCTAAACCCTAACCCTTAAACCCTTAACCCTAAAACCCTAAATGCTAAACCCTAAACCCTAAAACCTAAACCCTTAACCTTAAACCCATAACCATAATCCCTAAACCCTAAACCCTAATCCTAAAAGTTAAANAAACCCTAACCCCTAACCCGTAAACCCTAACCCCTAAACACTAAACCCTAAATCCGTAAACGCTAAACCCGAAACCCTAATCCCTAAACCCTAAACCTTAAACCCATAACCATAATCCCTAAACACTAAACCCTAAACCGTAATCCTAAAAGTTAAATCTTAAACCCTAAACTCGAAATCTTAAACCTTAAACCCTAACCTAAACTATAAATCATAAACCTTAAACCCTAAACCATAAACCCTAAATCCTAAAAATGAAACCCAAAACACTAGACCCTATACCCTAAACCCTAAACTCTAAACCCAAAACCCTAAAGCATAAACCCTAAACCTTAAACCCTAAATCCTAAAGACTAACCCTAAACCCTAAATACTAAACCTAAACCCTGAGCCCTAAACTATCCTAAACCCAAAATCCTAAATCCTAAACCATAAAACCTAAACCTTAACCCTAAACCCTAAATCCAAAATCCTAAACCCTAAACTCTTAACCCTTAACTTTAACCCTAAACCCTAAACGCTAAATACCAAACTCTAAACCCTAAGCCCTAAACCCTAAACCCTAACCCCCTAAACCTAAACCCTAAACCCTAAACCCTAAATCCCAAACTCTAAACACTAAGCCATAAACCCCGAACCCTAACCACTAAACCCTAAACCCTAAACCCTAAACCATAAACCATAAACCCTAAACCCTAAACACTAAACCATAAACTCTAAACCCTAAACACTAAACCATAAACCCTAAACCCTAACCCTTAAACACTAAACCCTTAACCCTAAACCCTAAACCCTAAACCCTAACACCCAAAACCTAAACCCTAAACATTAAACCCTTAACCATAAACCCTAAACCCTACACCTTAAACCCTAAACCCTAACCCCGAACCCTAACCCTAAACCATAAACCACAAACCCTAAACCCTAAACACTAAACCCTAAACCCTAAACCCTAAACCCGAACCCTAACCCCTAAACCCTAACCCCTATCCCCTAAACAACAAACCCTAAACCCTAAACACTAAACCCTAAACCCTAAACCCTACACCCTAACCCCTAACCCCTAAACCCTAACCCTTAAACCCTTAACCCTAAAACCCTAAATGCTAAACCCTAAACCCTAAAACCTAAACCCTTAACCTTAAACCCATAACCATAATCCCTAAACCCTAAACCCTAATCCTAAAAGTTAAATCATAAACCCTAAACTCGAAATCTTAAACCTTAAACCCTAACCTAAACTATAAATCTTAAACCATAAATCCTAAACCCTAAAGTCTAAACCCAAAACCCTAAAGCATAAACCCGAAATCTTAAACCCTAAATCCTACAGAATAACCCTTAACCCTAAATCGCAAACACTAAACCTAAACCCTGAGCCCTAAACTCTAAATCCTAAACCCAAAATCCTAAATCAAAAACCATAAAACCTAAACCTTAACCCTAAACCCTAAATCCAAAATCCTAAACCCTAAACTCTTAACCCTTAACCTTAACCCTAAACCCTAAACGCTAAATACCAAACTCTAAACCCTAAGCCCTAGACCCTAAACCCTAACCCCCTAAACCAAAACCCTAAACCCTAAACCCTAAATCCCAAACTCTAAAAACTAAGCCATAAACCCTGAACCCTAACCACTAAACCCTAAACCCTCAACCCTAAAGCATAAACCATAAACCCTAAACCCTAAACACTAAACCATAAACCCTAACCCCTAACACCTAACCCCTAAACCCTAACCCCAAAACCCTCAACCCTAAACCCTAAACACCTAAACCCTAATCCCAAAACCATAACCTAAACCCTAACCCCAAATCATAACCCTTAAACCCTAACCCTAAATCCCTAAACCCTAACCCTAAACAATAAATCATAAACCCTAAACCCTAAACACTAAACCCTAAATCCTAAATCATAAACCCTAAACCCTAACTCCTAAACCCTAACCCTAAAGCCTAAGCCTAAACCACAAACCTTAAAACCTAAACCCTAAATACAAAACCCTAAACCCTAAACCCTAACCCCTAACCTATAACATCTAACCCCTTACCCCTAAACCCTAAACCCTAAACCCTAAACCCAAAACCCTAAAGCCTAAACAATAAAACCTAAACCCTAAACCCAAAACCTTAAACTCTAAACCCTAAACCCTAACCCCTAAACCCTAACCCCTAAACCCTAAGCCCTAAATCCCTAAACGCTAAACCCTAAACCCTAAAACCTAAACCCTAAACCTTAAACCCATAACCATAATCCCTAAACCCTAAACCCTAATCCTAAAAGTTAAATCTTAAACCCTAAATTCGAAACCTTAAACCCTAAATCCTAAAGACTAACCCTAAACCATAAATCTAAAGACTAAACCTAAACCCTAAATCCTAAACACTAAACCTAAACCCTGAGCCCTAAACTCTAAATACTAAACCCAAAATCCTAAATCATAAAGCATAAAACATAAACCATAAAACCTAAACCCTAAACCCTAAACCATAAAACCTAAACCCTAAACCCAAAACCCTAAACCTTAAACCCCTTAACCATAAATTATGAAACCTAAATCATAAACCCTAACCCCTAAGCCCTAATCCTAAACCCTAACCCTAAACCATAAACCACAAACCCTAAACCCTAAACACTAAACCCTAAACCCTAAACCCTAAACGCTAAACCCTAAACCCAAAACCCTAAAGCCTAAACCATAAAACCTAAACCCTAAACCCTAAACCGTAAATTCTAGACCATAAACCCTAAACTCTAAACCCTAAACCCTAAACCTTAAACCCCTTAACCATAAACTATGAAACCTAAACCATAAACCCTAACCCCTAAGCCCTAATCCTAAACCCTAACCCTAAACTATAAACCCCAAACCCTAAGACCTAAACACTAAACCCTAAACCCTAAACCCTAACCCCTAACCCGTAAACCCTAACCCCTAAACACTAAACCCTAAATCCCTAAACGCTAAACCCTAAACCCTAATCCCTAAACCCTAAACCTTAAACCCATAACCATAATACCTAAACACTAAACCCTAAACCGTAATCCTAAAAGTTAAATCTTAAACCCTAAACTCGAAATCTTAAACCTTAAACCCTAACCTAAACTATAAATCATAAACCTTAAACCCTAAACCATAAACCCTAAATCCTAAAAATGAAACCCAAAACACTAGACCCTATACCCTAAACCCTAAACTCTAAACCCAAAACCCTAAAGCATAAACCCTAAACCTTAAACCCTAAATCCTAAAGACTAACCCTAAACCCTAAATCCTAAACACTAAACCTAAACCCTGAGCCCTAAACTTTAAATCCTAAACCCAAAATCCTAAATCCTAAACCATAAAACCTAAACCTTAACCCTAAACCCTAAATCCAAAATCCTAAACCCTAAACTCTTAACCCTTAACCTTAACCCTAAACCCTAAACGCTAAATACCAAACTCTAAACCCTAAGCCCCAAACCCTAAACCCTAACCCCCTAAACCTAAACCCTAAACCCTAAACCCTAAACCCTAAATCCCAAACTCTAAACACTAAGCCATAAACCCCGAACCCTAACCACTAAACCCTAACCCCTTACCCCTAAACCCATCAACCCTAAACAGTAAACCCTAAACCCTAAACCCTAACCCCTAACCTCTAACCTCTAACCCCTTACCCCTAAACCCTAAACCCTAAACCCTAAACGCTAAACCCTAAGCACAAAACCCTAAAGCCTAAACCATAAAACCTAAACCCTAAACCCTAAACCTTAAACTCTAAACCATAAACCCTAAACCCTAAACCCTAAACTCTAAACCTTAAACACCTTAACCATAAACTATGAAACCTAAGCCATAAACCCTAACCCCTAAGCCCTAATCCTAAACCCTAACCCTAAACCATAAACCACTAACCCTAAACCCTAAACATTAAACCCTAAACCCTAAACCATAAACCCTAAACCCTAACCCCTAACCCCTAAACCCTAACCCCTAAACCCTAAACCCTAAACCCTAAAAACTAAAACCCTAAACCTTAAACCCATAACCATAATCCCTAAACCCTAAACCCTAAACCCTAAACCCTAATCCTGAAAGTGAAATCTTAAACCCTAAACTCAAAACCTTAAACCTTAAACCCTAACCTAAACTATAAATCCTAAACGTTAAATCCTAAACCCTAAACCTAAATCCTAAATCCTGAACCTTAAGCCCTAAACCATAAGCCATGAATCCTAAAAATGAAACCCAAAACACTAGACCCTATACCCTAAACCCTAAGCTCTAAACACAAAACCCTAAAGCATAAACCCTAAATCCGAAAGACTAACCCTAAACCCTAAATCCTAAACACTAAACTTAAACCCTGAGCCCTAAACTTTAAATCCTAAACCCAAAATACTGTATCCTAAACCATAAAACCTAAACCTTAACCCTAAACCCTAAATCCAAAATCCTCAACCCTAAACCCTAAACCCTAAACCCTAACCCCTAACCCCTAAACCCTAACCATAAAGCCTAACCCTAAACCATAAACCTTAAACCCTAAATCCTAAATACATAACCCTAAACCCTAAACCCTAACCCCTAACCTGTAACCTATAACCCCTTACCCCTAAACCTTAAACCCTAAACCCTAAACCCTAAACCCAAAACCCTGAAGCCTAAACCATAAAACCAATACCCTAAACCCTAAACCTTAAACTCTAAACCATAAACCCTAAACCCTAAACCCTAAACCCTAAATCTTAAACCCCTTAACCATAAACTATGAAACCTAAACCATAAACCCTAACTCCTAAGCCCTAATCCTAAACCCTAACCCTAAACCACAAACCACAAACCCTAAACCCTAAACCCTAAACCCTAACCCCTAACACCTAAACCCTAAACCCTAAATCCCTAAACGTTAAACCCTAAACCATAAAACCTAAAACCTAAACCTTAAACCCATAACCATAATCCCTAAACCCTAAACCCTAAACCTTAATCCTAAAAGTTAAATCTTAAACCCTAAACTCAAAACCTTAAACCTTAAACCCTAACCTAAACTATAAATCCTAAACCTTAAATCCTAAATCCTAAACCCTAAATCCTAAATCCTAAACGTTAAACCCTAAACCATAAACCCTAAATCCTAACCCTAAATCATAAACCCTAAACACCTAAACCCCAAACCCAAAACCATAACCCTAAACCCTAACCCTAAATCATAACCCTTAAACCCTAACCCTAAATCCCTGAACCCTAACCCTAAACAATATATCATAAACCCTAAACCCTAAACACTAAACCCTAAATCCTAACCCCAAAACCCTAAAACCCTAAACCCTAAAACCTAAACCCTAAACCTTAAACCCTAAACCCTAACCCCGAACCATAACCCTAAACCATAAACCACAAACCCTAAACCCTAAACACTAAACCCTAAACCCTAAACCCTAAACCCTAACCCCTAACCCCTAAACCCTAAATCCTAAGCCCTAAATCCCTAAACGCTAAACCCTAAACACTAAGACCTAAACACTAAACCTTAAACCCATAACCACAATCCCTAAACCCTAAACCATAATCCTAAAAGTTAAATCTTAAATCCTAAACTCGAAGCCTTAAACCTTAAACCCTAACCTAAACTATTAATCCTAAACCTTAAATCCTAAACCCTAAACCCTAAATCCTAAATCATAAACGTTAAACCCTAAACCATAAACCCTAAATCCTAAAAATAAAACCCAAAACACTAGACCCTATACCCTAAATCATAACCCTTAAACCCTAACCCTAATTCCCTAAACCCTAACCTAAACTATAAATCCTAAACCTTAAATCCTAAACCCTAAACACTAAATCCTAAATCCTGAAAGTTAAAGCCTAAACCATACACCCTTAATCCTAAAAATGAAACCCAAAACACTAGACCCTAAAACCTAAACCCTAAACTCTAAACCCAAAACCCTTAAGCATCGACCATAAACCTTAAACCCTAAATCCTAAAGACTAACCCTAAACCCTAAATCCCAAACACTAAACCTAAACCCTGAGCCCTAAACTCTAAATCCTAAACCCAAAATACTAAATCGTAAACCATAAAACGTAAACCTTAACCCTAAACCCTAAATCCAAAATCCTAAACCTTAAACTCTTAACCCTTAACCGTAACCGTAAACCCTAAACGCTAAATACCAAACTCTAAACCCTAAGCCCTAAACACTAAACCCCAAACCCTAACCCCTAACCCCTAAACCACAAACCCTAAACCCTAAACACTAAACCCTAAACCCTAAACCCTAAACCCTAACCACTAACCCATAAACCCTAACCCCTAAACCCTAAACCCTATATCCCTAAACGCTAAACCCTAAACCCTAAAACCTAAACCCTAAACCTTAAACCCATAACCACAATCCCTAAACCCTAAACCCTAATCCTAAAAGTTAAATCTTAAACACTAAACTCAAAACCTTAAACCTTACACCCTAACCTAAACTATAAATCCTAAACCTTAAATCCTAAACACAAAACCCTAAATCCTAAATCCTAAACGTTAAACCCTAAACCATAAACCCTAAATCCTAAAAATGAAACCCAAAACACTAGACCCTATAACCTAAACCCTAAACTCTAAACCCAAAACCTTAAAGCATAAACCCTAAACCTTAAACCCTAAATCCTAAAGACTAAACCTAAACCCTAAATCCTAAACACTAAACCTAAACCCTGAGCCCTAAACTCTAAATCCTAAACCCAAAATACTAAATCGTAAACCATAAAACCTAAACCTTAACCCTAAACCCTAAATCCAAATTCCTAAACCATAAACTCTTAACCCTTAACCGTAACCGTAAACCCTAAACGCTAAATACCAAACTCTAAACCCTAAGCCCTAAACACTAAACCCTAACCCCCTAAACCTAAACCCTAAATCTCAAACTCTAAACACTAAGCCATAAACCCCAAACCCTAAACACTAAACCCTAACCCCTTACCCCTAAAACCATAAACCATAAACCCCTTAATGATATACATAAACCCTAAATCCTAACCCCTAAACCCTAACCCTAAAGCCTAGCCTTAAACCATAAACCCTAAACCCTAAACCCTAAACACTCAACCCTAGACCCTAAACCCTAACCCCTAACCCCTAACCTTTAACCTCTAACCCCTTAAGCCTAAACCCTAAACCCTAAACCCAAAACCGTAACGCCTAGTGCATAAAACTTAACCCTAAACCCTAAACGTTAAACTCTAAACCCTAAACCCTAAACCCTAAAGCTTAAACCCCTTAACAATAAACTATAGAACCTAAACCGTAAACCCTAACCCCTAAGCCCTAATCCTAAACCCTAACCCTAAACCATAAACCACAAACCCTAAACCCTAAACATTAAACCCTAAACCCTAATCCCTAAACCCTAACCCCTAACCCCTAAACCCTGAATCTCTAAACGCCAAACCCTGAATCCCTAAACGCTAAACCCTAAACCCTAAACCCTAAACATTAAACCCATAACCATAATCCCTAAACCCTAAACCCTAAACCCTAAACATTAAACCCATAACAATAATCCCTAAGCCCTAAACCCTAAACCCTAATCATAAAAGTTAAATCTTAAACCCTAAACTCGAATCCTTAAACCTTAAACCCTAACCTAAACTATAAATCCTAAACCTTAAACTCTAAACCATAAACCCTAAATCCAAAAAACAAAACCCAAAACTCTAGACCCTATACCCTAAAGCCTAAACTCTAAACCCAAAACCCTAAATCGTAAACCCTAAACCCTACACCCAAAACCCTAAATCTTAAACCCCTTAACCATAAACTATGAAACCTAAATCATAAACCCTAACCCCTAATCCCTAATCCTAAACCCTAAACCTAAACCCTAAACCACAAACCCTAAACCCTAAACACTAAACTTAAACCCTAAACCCTAAACCCTAAACCCTAAACCCTCAACCCAAAACCCTAAAGCCTAAACCATAAACCCTAAATCCTAAACCCTAAACCTTAAACTCTAAATCGTAAACCCTAAACTCTAAACCCGAAACCCTAAACCTTAAACCCCTTATCCATAAACTATAAAACCTAAACCATAAACCCTAACCCCTAAGCCCTAATTCTAAACCCTAACCCTAAACCATAAACCACAAACCCTAAGATCTAAACACTAAACCCTAAATCCTAAACCCTAAACCCTAACCGCTAACCCCTAAACCCTAACCCCTAAACCCTAAACGCTAAATCCCTAAACGCTAAACCCTAAAGCCTAATACCTAAACCCTAAACCTTAAACCCATAACCATAATCCCTAAACCCTAAACCCTAAACCCTAAACCGTAATCCTAAAAGTTAAATCTTAAACCCTAAACTCGAAACCTTAAACATTAAACCCTAACCTAAACTATAAATCCTAAACCTTAAATCCTAAACCTTAAACCCTAAACCATAAACCCTAAATCCTAAAAATGAAATCCAAAACACTAGACCCTATAACCTAAACCCTAAACTCTAAACCGAAAACCCTAAAGCATAAACCCTAAACCTTAAACCCTAAATCCTAAAGACTAACCCTAAACCCTAAATCCTAAACACAAAACCTAAACCCTGAGCCCAAAACTCTAAATCCTAAACCCAAGATTCTAAATCCTAAACCATAAAACCTAAACCTTAACCCTAAACCCTAAATCCAAAATCCTAAACCCTCAACTCTTAACCCTTAACCTTAACCATAAACCCTAAACGCTAAATACCAAACTCTAAATCCTAAGCCCTAAACCCTAAACCCTAACACCCTAAACCTAAACCCTAAACTCTAAACCCTAAACCTTAAACCCTAAACCCTAACCCCGAACCCTAACCCTAAACCATAAACCACAAACCCTAAACCCTAAACCCTAAACCCTAAACCCGAACTCCTAACCCCTAAACCCAAACCCCTAACCCCTAAACCACAAACCCTAAACCCTAAACACTAAACCCTAAACCTTAAACCCTAAACCCTAACCCCTAACCCCTAACCCCTAAACCCTAACCCCTACACTCTAAACCCGAAATCACTAAACGCTAAACCCTAAACCCTAAAACCTAAACCCTAAACCTTAAACCCATAACAATAATCCCTAAACCCTAAACCCTAATCCTAAAAGTTAAATCTTAAACCCAAAACTCGAAATCTTAAACATTAAACCCTAACCTAATCTATAAATCTTAAACCTTAAATCCTAAGCCCTAAACCCTAAATCCTAAATCCTAAACGTTAAACCCTAAACCATAAACCCTAAATCCTAAAAATGAAACCCAAAACACTAGACCCTATACCCTAAACTCTAAACCCAAAACCCTAAACCTTAAACCCTAAATCCTAAAGACTAACCCTAAACCCTACATCCTAAACACTAAACCTAAACCCTGAGCCCTAAACTATAAATCCTAAACCATAAAACCTAAACCTTAACCCTAAACCCTAAATCCAAAATCCTAAACCCTAAACTCTTAACCGTTAACCTTAACCCTAAACCCTAAACCCTAAACGCTAAATACCAAACTCTAAACCCTAAACCCAAACCCCCTAAACCTAAACCCTAAATCCTAAACCCTAAATCCCAAACTCTAAACACTAAGCCGTAAACCCCGAACACTAACCACTAAACCCTAAATCCTAAACCCTAAACAATAAACCATAAACCCTAAACCCTAAACCATAACCCTTAACACCTATCCCCTATACCCTAACCCCAAATCCCTAAACCCTAAACCCTAAATCCCTAAACCCTAACCCCTTACCCCTAAACCCATAAACCCTGAACACTAAACCCTAAATCCAAAACCCTAACCCCTAACCTCTAACTTCTGACCCCTTACCCCAAAACCCTAAACCCTAAACCCTAAACCCAAAACCCTAAAGCCTATACCATAAAACCTAAACCCTAAACCGTAAACCTTAAACTCTAAACCATAAACCCTAAACCTTAAACCCTTAACCATAAACTATAAAACCTAAACAATAAACCCTAACCCCTAAGCCCTAATCCTAAACCCTAACCCTAAACCATAAACCACAAACCCTAAACCCTAAACATTAAACCCTAAACCCTAAACCCTAAACCCTAACACCTAACCCCTAAATCCTAACCCCTAAACCCTAAACCCTAATCCCTAATACCTAAACCCTAAACCTTAAACCCATAACCATAATCCCTAAACCCTAAACCCTAATCCTAAAAGTTAAATCTTAAACTCTAAACTCGAAACCTTAAACCTTTAACCCTAACCTATACTATAAATCCTAAACCTTAAATCCTAAACCCTAAACCCTAAATCCTAAATCCTAAACCTTAAACCCTAAACCATAAACCTTAAATCCTAAAAATGAAACCCAAAACACTAGACCTATACCCTAAACCCTAAACTCTAATCCCAAAACCCTAAAGCATAAAACCTAAACCTTAAACCCTAAATCCTAAATCCTAAACCTTAAACCATAAACCATAAACCCTAAATCCTACAAATGAAACCCAAAACACCAGACCCTATACCCTAAACCCTCAGCTCAAAACCCAAAACCCTAAAGCATAAACCCTAAACCTTAAACCCTAAATCCTAAAGACTAACCCTAAACTCTTAACCCTTAACCTTAACCCTAAATCCTAAACGCTAAATACCAAGCTCTAAACCCCAAGCCCAAAACCCTAAACCCTAACCCCCTAAACCTAAACCCTAAACCCTAAACCCTAAACCATAAATCCCAGACTCTAAACACTAAGCCATAAACCCCGAACCCTAACCACTAAATCATAAACCCTAATACCTAAATCATAAACCATAAACCCTAAACCCTAAACACTAAACCATAAACGCTAAACCCTAAACCCTAACCCCTAACACCTAACGCCTATACCCTAACCCCAAATCCCTAAACCCTAAACCCTAAACCCCTAAACCCTAAACCCTAAACCATAACCCTAAACCCTAACCCTAA
>NC_064286.1:58894789-58898362 GCF_019186545.1 Solanum stenotomum
CTAAACCCAAAACCCTAAAGCATAAACCCTAAACCTTAAACCCTAAATCCTAAAGACTAACCCTAAACCCTAAATCCTACAGACTAACCCTAAACCCTAAATCCTAAACACTAAACCTAAACCCTGAGCCCTAAACTCTAAATCTTAAACCCAAAATCCTAAATCATAAACCATAAAACCTAAACGATAAAACCTCAACCCTAAACCCTAAACCCTAACCCCAAAACCCTAAACCCTAACCCCAAAACCCTAAACCCTAAATCCTAAACGCTAAATACCAAGCTCTAAACCCTAAGCCCAAAACCCTAAATCCTAACCCCCTAAACATAAACCCTAAACCCTAAATCCCAAACTCTAAACACTAAGCCATAAACCCCGAACCCTAACCACTAAACCCTAAACCCTAAACCCTAAACCATAAATCCTAAACCCTAAACACTAAACCATAAACCCTAAACCCTAAACCCTAAACCTTAAACCGATAACCATAATCCCTTAACCCTAAACCCTAAACCCTAATCCTAAAAGTTAAATCTTAAACTCTAAACTCGAAACCTTAAACCTTCAACACTAACCTAAACTACAAATCCTAAACCTTAAATCCTAAACCCTAAACCCTAAATCCTAAATCCTAAACCTTAAACCCTAAACCACAAACCTTAAATCCTAAAAATGAAACCCAAAACACTAGACCCTATACCCTAAACCCTAAACTCTAAACCCAAAACCCTAAAGCATAAACCCTAAACCTTAAACCCTAAATCCTAAAGACTAACCCTAAACCCTA
Organism: Solanum stenotomum; assembly: GCF_019186545.1. Classification (NCBI taxonomy): domain Eukaryota; kingdom Viridiplantae; phylum Streptophyta; class Magnoliopsida; order Solanales; family Solanaceae; genus Solanum; species Solanum stenotomum. The sequence continues at coordinate 58,895,577 of NC_064286.1, forward strand.
AATCCTACAGACTAACCCTAAACCCTAAATCCTAAACACTAAACCTAAACCCTGAGCCCTAAACTCTAAATCCTAAACCCAAAATGTTAAATCATAAACCATAAAACCTAAACGATAAAACCTCAACCCTAAACCCTAAACCATAAACCCTAAACACTAAACCCTAAACACTAAACCAAAAACCCTAAACCCTGAAGCGTAACCCCTAATACCTAACCCCCTAAACCCTAACCCCAAAACCCTAAACCCTAAATCCTAAACGCTAAATACCAATCTCCAAACCCTAAGCCCAAAACCCTAAATCCTAACCCCCTAAACCTAAACCCTAAACCCTAAATCCCAGACTCTAAACACTAAGCCATAAACCCCGAACCCTAACCACTAAACCCTAAACCCTAAACCCTAAACCATAAACCCTAAACCCTAAACACTAAACCATAAACCCTAAACCCTAAACCCTAACCCCTAACACCTAACCCCTAAACCCTAACCCCAAATCCCTAAACCCTAAACCCTAAACCCCTAAACCGTAAACCCAAAACCCTAACCCTAAATCATAATGCTTAAACCCTAACCCTAAATCCCTAAACCCTAACCCTAACAATAAATCATAAACCCTAAAGCCTAAACCCTAAACCCTAAACCCTAACCCCTAAACCCTAAACCCCAATCCCTAAACCCTAAACCCTAAACACTAAAACCAAAAACCTAAACCCTAAACATTAAACCCTTAACCATAAACCCTAAACCCTAAACAATAAACCCTAAACCCTAAACACGAACCCTAACCCTAAACCATAAACCACAAACCCTAAACGCTAAACACTAAACCCTAACCCCTAACCCCTAAACCCTAACCATAAAGCCTAACCCTAAACCATAAACCTTAAACCCTAAACCCTAAATACAAAACCCTAAACCCTAAACCCTAACCCCTAACCTATAACCTCTAACCCCTTACCCCTAAACCCTAAACCCAAAACCCTAAACCTTAAACCATAAAACCTAAACCTTAAACCCTAAACCTTAAACACTAAACCATAAACCCTAAACCCTAAACCCTAAACCCTAAACCCAAAACCCTAAAGCCTAAACCATAAAACCTAAACCTTAGCCCAAAACCTTAAACTCTAAACCATAAACCCTAAACCCTAAACCATAAACCCTAAACATTAAACCCCTTAACCATAAACTATGAAACCTAAACCATAAACCCTAACCCCTAAGCCCTAATCCTAAACCCTAACCCTAAACCATAAACCACAAACCCTAAACCCTAAACACTAAACCCTAAACCCTAAACCCTAACCCCTAACCCCTAAACCCTAACCCCTAAACCCTAAACCCTAAATCCTTAAACGTTAAACCCTAAACCCTAAAACCTAAACCCTAATCCTAAAAGTTAAATCTTAAACTCTAAACTCGAAACCTTAAACCTTCAACCCTAACTTAAACTATAAATCCTAAACCTTAAATCCTAAACCCTAAACCCTAAATCCTAACTCCTAAACCTTAAACCCCAAACCATAAACCTTCAATCCTAAAAATGAAACCCAAAACACTAGACCCTATACCCTAAACCCTAAATTCTAAACCCAAAACCCTAAAGCATAAACCCTAAAACCTAAACCGTAAATCCTAAAGAATAACCCTAAACCCTAAATCCTAAAGACTAACCCTAAACCCTAAATCCTAAACACTAAACCTAAACCCTGAGCACTAAACTATAAATCCTAAAACCAAAATCCTAAATCATAAACCATAAAACCTAAACCTTAACCCTAAACCCTAAATCCAAAATCCTAAACCCTAAACTCTTAACCCTTAACCTTAACCCTAAACCCTAAACGCTAAATACCAAACTCTAAACCCTAAGCCCTAAACCCTAAACCCTAACCCCTTAAACCCTAAATCCCAAACTCTAAACACTAAGCCGTAAACCCCGAACCCTAACCACTAAACCCTAAACCCTAAACCCTAAACCATAAACCATAAATCCTAAACCCTAAACCCTAAACACTAAACCAAAAACCCTAAACCCTGAACCGTAACCCCTAATACCTAACCCCCTAAACCCTAACCCCAAAACCCTAAACCCTAAACACTAAACCCTAAACACCTAAACCCTAAACCCAAAACCATAACCCTAAACCCTAACCCTAATCATAACCCTTAAACCCTAACCATAAATCCCTAAACCCTAACCCTAAATAATAAATCATAAACCCTAAACCCTAAACACTAAACCCTAAATCCTAACCCCTAAACCCTAAACCATAAACCCTAAACCTTAAACCCTAAATCCTAACCCCTAAACCCTAAACCCCTAAACCATAAACTCTAAATCCTAAACCCATAATCCTAAATCATAAACCATAAAACCTAAACCTTAACCCTAAACCCTAAATCCAAAATCCTAAACCCTATACTCTTAACCCTTAACCTTAACCCTAAACCCTAAACGCTAAATACCAAACTCTAAACCCTAAGCCCTAAACCCTAAACTCTAACCCCCTAAACCTAAACCCTAAACCCTAAACCCTAAATCCAAAACTCTAAACACTAAGCCGTAAACCCCGAACCCTAACCTCTAAACCCTAAACCCTAAACCCTAAACCCTGAACCGTAACCCCTAACACCTAACCCCTAAACCCTAACCCCAAAACCCTAAACCTTAAACCCTAAACACCTAAACCCTAAACCCAAAACCATAACCCTAAACCCTAACCCTAAATCATAACCCTTAAACCCTAACCCTAAATCCCTAAACCCTAACCCTAAATAAT
>NC_064286.1:58899746-58901081 GCF_019186545.1 Solanum stenotomum
ACCATAAACCCTAAACCCTAACCCCTAAACCCTAAACCCCAAACCCTAAACCCTAAACCCTAAAAGCCAAAACCTAAACCCTAAACATTAAACCCTTAACCATAAACCCTAAACCCTAAACCTTAAACCCTAAACCCTAACCCCGAACCCTAACCCTAAACCATAAACCACAAACCCTAAACCCTAAACACTAAACCCTAACCCCTAACCCCTAAACCCTAACCATAAAGCCTAACCCTAAACCATAAACCTTAAACCCTAAACCCTAAATACAAAACCCTAAACCCTAAACCCTAACCCCTAATCTGTAACCTCTAACCCCTTACCCCTAAACCCTAAACCCTAAAGCCTAAACCCTAAACCCAAAACCCTAAAGCCTAAACCATAAAACCTAAACCTTAAACCGTAAACCTTAAACTCTAAACCATAAACCTAATCCCTAAACCATAAACCCTAAACATTAAACCCCTTAACCATAAACTATGAAACCTAAACCATAAACCCTAACCCCTAAGCCCTAATCCTAAACCCTAACCCTAAACCATGAACCACAAACCCTAAACCCTAAACACTAAACCCTAAACCCTAACCCCTAACCCCTAACCCCTAAACCCTAAATCCTAAATCCCTAAACGTTAAACCCTAAACCCTAAAACCTAAACCCTAAACCTTAAACCCATAACCATAATCCCTCAACCCTAAACCCTAATCCTAAAAGTTAAATCTTAAACTCTAAACTAAAAACCTTAAACCTTCAACCCTAACCTAAACGATAAATCCTAGACCTTAAATCCTAAACCCTAAACCTTAAATCCTAAATCCTAACCCTTAATCCCTAAACCATAAACCTTAAATCCTAAAAATGAAACCCAAAACACTAGACCCTATACCCTAAACCCTAAACTCTAAACCCAAAACCCTAAAGCATAAACCCTAAATCCTAAAGACTAACCCTAAACCCTAAATCCTAAACAATAAACCTAAACCTTGAGCCCTAAACTCTAATTCCTAAACCCAAAATACTAAATCCTAAACCATAAAACCTAAACCTTAACCCTAAACCCTAAATCCAAAATCCTAAACCCTAAACTCTTAACCCTTAACCGTAACCCTAAACCCTAAACGCTAAATTCCAAACTCTAAACCCTAAGCCCTAAACCCTAAACCCTAACCCCCTAAACAAACAACCCTAAACCCTAAACCCTAAATCCCAAACTCTAAACACTAAGTCGTAAACCCCGAACCCTAACCACTAAACCCTAAACCATAAACCATAAACCCTAAACCCTAAACCCTAAACACTAAATCATAAACCCTGAACCCTGAACCATAACC
>NC_064286.1:58901181-58901428 GCF_019186545.1 Solanum stenotomum
TGTGTTTGGCAGTCTTGTTTGACGCCTCATCAGGCCATTGACGCCCCGTCAAAAGGGGGCGCAACTCCACACGTAGTTGTGAGAGCTTAGCCCCCAAATGTTGAGCCTCTGTCCCAAACAATGACCTACCAGGATGGTCCATCAATGACAGACCGTCAGTGCATTGACGGTCCGTCAATGGTGGCCGTCGTTTGGTGCCCTGTTTCACTGCCAACTTTTGGCCAAGTGAGGGTAAATTCACCCCACG
>NC_064286.1:58901528-58904028 GCF_019186545.1 Solanum stenotomum
TGCCGTCCTTTTTTGTGGTGAAGTTGGTTTCCAAACTGTTTTTTGGACTCTTTCTTCTTGTTGTTTGTTGTGTTTCCTTTTTTGTGTTTGCCATTCCTCCTCCCTTTGCTGTACAGCTTGCTTTTGGGTGTTAGTCTCCTTGTTCCTTTGATTGTGCTCCTCTTCTTTTCCTTTTTCCTTGGCCTGATTGTTTTCATTGCCCTTTTTCAATTGTTCCCCATTGTTTTTGTCCTTCTTTTCTGCTTCCAGTTCCTTCCTTTTTTTGAAGTCCTCATCCCTTATTTTGAAGTTACACTCATATACCATATGCCCTTGGTGTTTGCAATATTCACAATATGGAGGGATACTTTCATATTCAATGGTTTGCCACCTTCCTATGGTAAGGTCCTCTTCATCCAATCCAATCCATACATGCCTAGGTCTAGCCTTAGTTAGGTCCACCTGAACCTTAACCTTGGCCATGCTAGCTCGGGTTCTCTTAATGGACGCTGTGTCAAGATACAGAACCTTGCCTATAGGAGATAATAGGGGTGTTATAAACTCTTTTTTGAAACAGTGCCATGGTAAACCTGGGAGGAGTATCCATATGGGTACAATAGGTGTTTCTTCCTCCGGTGTGAAGTTAGGAGTCCAGGTCTGTATCCTCATGAGTTTCCCCTCAATAGTCATTCTTTGTTGTGTCCATACTGTATTATAATCCAATTCATTTTCCAAATCAATAAATATGTGTCTTGCATTGTAGTGGGCTATGTTGGCCCCCCCAGTCAGTTGAGTCTGTAAAGTGAAACTCTTCCGGATAAGTTCCATTTTTGGCATGGTACTACTAAATTTACCTATCAAAGTATATTTGCAATCCACAGCCAATTTTGTCATAAAGTCATCCATATCATAGATGATAGCAGGTAAGCCCTGTTTGGATGTGATTTTAGGAGGCAGTAATTCGATAGGTTTTTCGTGAAGGGCTTGGTTATGTCTAAGTCTCGCAGCCATAGTTTGAACCACTGTATAGGGAGCTGGTTCACTGTTCTGTTCCTTTTTGGTTTGTGGAGGGTTGTTTGGCGTGATTTCATCAGTGGATTGATTTGGATTATTGGTGTGCTGGCTTTTGTGTGTCTGGGATGCATGCTTCTCAAAGTTATTGGAAATTTTTGGGAAGGCATTGTGGTAGCTATTAGGATCAGAATGTTCTCCTTGCTTATATGGCCGAGTCTGCATTAATGTTTCAGTTTCCTTACGATGGTATTGCTCCTCCTTTTGCTGAGACTGAATGTCTCTCCTTACCTGTTCCTGCTCAATTATACTAATTTCCTGTTGCCCCTTTGCATACAAGCGTACATGATCTTCACTACTACTCTGAATTGCAGCATTGTACTCAAGATTCAGATTAGTGAATTTACCTGACTGAGTTTCATTTTCGTTTGAAACATTGCCCTGTGGCCTGATTATGCTTCTCTGCTGTACCTGCACCTGATCAGTATCAATATCATATCTCGAATTGACTTCCTTACCTGATCGTTGCTGTGTCGCCTTGCTGGGATTTGTATCAGCAGCTTGAACTCCAAATGAGAATTGTGAAGAGCTCTCCACTTCAATTACTTCGACTGCTTTTTTCTTTGTACTATCTAGCTGATCATTCTGATCTTGTCCTGTTCTTTGATCCTGTTCCTTGCATTGTTCTCCATTGTTTGTTGCATTCCTCCCTTGGGGAGACTGTTTTTGGTTGTTCGATTCCTCTCGGTGTCGTGAGAAGGTTCCATTATGATTAGAATCATGACTATTACATTGTGCTGCACTTTCCGATTGGTGATTGTGTGCTTGTTGTGATTGCATTCCACCGGTTCTTGTTGGAATCTCCTCTTGGACCTGTTCATGAGTTAGATTAGTGGAAATATTAGTACGCTGAATCAACTTACCAGTAGAATTGCTTCCTTGAACCATGTCACCGACGAACTCTTCGTTTAGTTCGTCTCCTCCACCGGACTTATCGCCGCCGGCGATTCGAGCATCCATTTGCCTCGAGATTTCAGTGAGATGGACCTCTTCATCAGGGGAGTAATCCCCACTATTCAAATTGCTTCGAATTTGCTGGGAGGATGCTCGAATTTGAAGGCGGCGTTCAGGCGATTCCTTGGCGATTTGTCCAGAAATCGCGACTTCAGATCTCACGATTGGGATAATATAATCAATTGATTTTGTAGTATGTTGTAGCTCTTCATCTGGGGAGTAAACCCCAGTGCTCAAAACATCTCGAATTTGCTGGGAGGATGTTCGATTTTGGAGGCGGCGTTCATGCGATTCCTCGACGATTTGCCCAGAATTTGCTTCTTCAGATCTTGCGATTGGAACGATAAAATCAGATGATTTTATAGTATATTGTAGATCTTTATGAGGAGAATCATTCCCCCTAACAACCTTTTCATGAATCACATGCGCCTGATCTGAGGAAATATTTTTTCGAATCCCTTCTAACTCCCTCTCTGAAATCGCGATATTGATCGCC
>NC_064286.1:58906619-58939070 GCF_019186545.1 Solanum stenotomum
GGAAGCAAACCAGAAACGAGAGAACACAAGTTTTTCAATGTGACTACTCGCAACGGTGTCTAAGGGGTAAGGGGTGTACTACAATGGATGCAGGTCACAGTGCATATTGAAGAAATACAGGACATGTGGAGGAGATGTGCAAGAAAGGCCAGAGGTAAGATAAGTAAAGCTTTTATATGGTCAATCTTGGCAACAACAGTATACCATATTTAGATGGCACGCAATGAGGCGCTCTGGAAAAAAAGTGTCCCTATCCTTACAAAAGTACTGAAGCTAATAAAGATGGATGCTAAATACAGAATCATAGAGATACTGTATAGGAAACATACATGTAAAGATAAAGGGTGGATTGAAGATATATTACAAAGAGACGATGTATAGGCACAAAGTAGTGGAAAACATAGGAGGATGGGGTAGTTTTATTGATTATATGTATTTGATTTATGAAAGGGTTGTAAGAATGATGTAACGAGAGGACCTTATTTTCTGATTTTTTTATTAATAATATGTGGATAGTTTGACCAAAAAATGTTAGGTTATTGATTTACTCTTTGTGCAGAGAACTTTTCATACGTGATACATTATAAAAGACTATTATCAGCTGATACAATCAGGCTTAAATACTAAGCGTAGTATTAAGTCGCAAACAATCCTCCTTCACTCAAAGATTGCAAACACATGAGACACATTCAAGATAAAATTATCACTAGATGGAATGTGAATAATTGCTATTCAAAATCATAAAGGAACACACAACAACTAATAGTCAATATTTCATCATCAAGCATATATTAAACAGTTATACTAGTGAATAAATACTACAACATCCCAAACTCCTAACTAACCTAATACCAAAAGTCTTGTACTATATTTCCACTTCTCAAAAGAGTGATCAATAAGTATAATACCTGTTGACACCCAATTTTGGCCCTCCACGATAGAAATTAATTTTCGAGCTTCTCTAGTTTTAAAACGATTTAGAAGAATTAATTTTATAAAAATAAAATAGTTTGTGAGTTATCTTAAATAGTTTGTCATTTTTATGATTTTTAAATAATATATATATATGTTTTATATAATTATGTATGTAATTAGTATATTTTATGAATGTTCAAAAATTGTCTCAAAAGGATTTTAGTTTTATTTAAATATTTGGCTATTTGGTTTAAATTAATTAATAGCTTATATTTCGAGTTAATTAGTTTATAATTAAGTTAATTTTTATATAATTATGTGTCTAATTAGTATATTTTATGAATGTTCGAAAATTGTCTCAAAAAAGATTTTAGTTTTATTTAAATATTTGGCTATTTAGTTTAAATTAATTAATAGCTTATATTTCGAGTTAATTAGTTTATAATTAAGTTAATTATTATATAATTATGTGTCTAATTAGTATATTTTATGAATGTTCTAAAATTGACTCAAAAGGATTTTAGCTTTATTTAAATATTTAGTAATTTAGTTGTTTATATTGTTAAATTAATTAGTTTATAATTGAGTTAATTATTTTATTTCGTTAAGATTAAGTAGCTCGTTAATTAATTAATATTGATTTGTCTTATTTAATTACTAGTCTAACTTCTCCTAATCAACTAAGTTTGACTACATTTGGCTATAATTTAGATTCGTATGGCCAAAGTCTAAATTCAATTCTAGCTTATTTATTTTTTAAGGACCAAATTTTGGGCCTTTTCTCAAAATCCAACAATCAGCCCATATTTTCAATCTACTCAGCCCATCTATCCGTTTTTCCTCATTCCATTTTATTTCCCAGCCAACAATACGTACAGTAGCCCAACTTATCAAAATTCCCAGCCCAACATACCAAATACCCATTAACAACAATACAATGTTCCAACAGCCCTTTTCCAGACCCAACCCTAGACCCACGTTTCTTCTTCTTCTTTATCTTCAGCACCGACGCAGCAGCTCAGAGACGTCGATGACAATTCCAAACAACACATGTACACGACTCATGCGAGGATGAACATAAGCGAGTTCACGAAAATCATCACGGCATGAAGAGACGCGTGAATCGGTGCAATACGCATAGCCAGTCAACACTGTTTTTCTTTGTCTTCTTCTTTAGACGTCCTTTTCAGTTTGTACAATCACAGTAGCAGCAGGGGCATGCGTTTTCTCCCCTTTCCTTTTTCGGAATGGGGCAAAAATTTCAGAAAAGGATGTTTATCCTTAATGGTGAAAGGATTTTTGAATTTCGAAATGGGCTCTTTGAACCCGAAAATCAGCTCTTTCCCCCTTTTTCCGAACCTTAGTTTCTTCTATATATTCCCCTTATTCATTGTAGAGGAAAAGAGGGTTTTGGGGTTGGAATTTTTTTTTTTAGAACAAAAATGCTCCTAATAGCTTAAGGAAACATAACTAAAATATATACAAAATACATCAAGGGAAACAAAAAAAAAAACTTAATTTTGGTGTTTGAGTTTTGATATCTCTACCCAAATATTCTGATTTGCTGCTCGTGTTTGGGTCTCGGTGTGGTGAAGGTCGTTGTTTTGCTCGTCCTGTTCCCAGTCACTGCCCGGAAAGAGGTGATTGTTCTTCTTAATATTGGTTTATTTGGTTCTCTGCTGTTCCATGTCTATATTTAAGTGTCTTTAATGGTGTTTTAGTTTTCAACATCTAAATCAGCTTAATGATTGTCTCTGTGTTATTTTNATTCTGATTTGCTGCTCGTGTTTGGGTCTCGGTGTGGTGAAGGTCGTTGTTTTGCTCGTCCTGTTCCCAGTCACTGCCCGGAAAGAGGTGATTGTTCTTCTTAATATTGGTTTATTTGGTTCTCTGCTGTTCCATGTCTATATTTAAGTGTCTTTAATGGTGTTTTAGTTTTCAACATCTAAATCAGCTTAATGATTGTCTCTGTGTTATTTTATAACTTGTTCTTGTTAGATTTCTAAAGTTTCGGTAGTTGAATGTTATCTTGATTTGTTTATTTCCTCCTAGTTTGTGCACCATTTTGCTATGAACATAAAGGAAGTTGTTTAAGCCTATTTTAGTTTCATGGATCCGATTATGATCTCGTCTTCACTTATGGTATTAACCTTTGATTCCGAATCCATCTTGTTAATGTTTAATATTAATGTTTAGCTTAAATTAAATCACATTCCGAGTTATTGTATGTGATTTTCGGTCGGCTATTTGTTTGGGATCACGAGCTGCCCATTTTTTTATTTTTTTTATTTTTGAGTTTCTATTTGTTTTTTTTTTAATTGTGTTTGTCATGATGGAATATGTTGTTTAGATGATTCCCCTATCATTTGTTAAATGCTCAAGGTTACAATTTCATACAAATATCGCATGTGTTTCCTATTGTGGCAATATTGTTTGCAGTCTGATGGGGTATTATTGTGTGAATATCTTTTATTATTATTTTTAAAAAATGGTTAGGACCATTGTGTCTATGAAATGATCTGGTCACACGCTAGAAATCAGTAGCATTATCTGATAGATTTTTATACGGAAGGGTTCTATTCTTTTTGAAAAGTTCCTTGAATTGTGTGGGTTTTACTTAAATTTTCAGAATTTGCATGGTGTTTTGTTTACTGTGACAAGCATTAAGGTGGCATTAAATGATCATGATAGCATATTTTGATTTCAATTTTGTCTCTTAAACAGCTTACTTCCATTAGCGTATTATTCATGTTCATTCAGTCTTAGTTCTGTACAATTATTGTGTCTTAAGGTTAGACTATGTTGGGAGGTTTAGGTTCCTCTTGCATAAAGTGACAATTTAGGATATTTGTGTTTGGCACTCAGATTCAATGTGTTATTTTATTCGCTAATGGTGTGTTGTTACATATTCTCTTCTAATCTTTATTATTTTTTTTTCTCCTTGCATGTGATATCAATTCGAGTCCACTTTGGTCTCCATGTTCCTTCCCGAGTCAACTTTGTTGATGCCGAAAACAAGTTTCAAAGTTAAATAAAAAAGAACAGGAGTACGCTGATATACAATGTGATACAGCGAAATACAACAGTTGTATACGGTGTATAAGTGCAGCAGAAATGGGGCCAAAAAGCCCAAATTTCAAAAGTTGTATTTTATTATTTTTGGGCCTAAGCCCTTGTCATGTCACTTACTATTATCTGGTTAGAACTTAGGACAGGTGGAAGATGGGCCTAAGGCCCAAAGAAGTAAATTTCAAAGTTTAGTTTAGGACAGGTACAAAAAGAAAAACAAGCAAAAATTGGGTCAAACGCCCAAAACAAAAAATAGGTCCAAGAACTGACCCAGGTGGACAGATCCAGACTTGGGCCCAAACTTCCTTTCCTTATCTATTCAATTGCTACTATATGTTTTATTTGTTAAAATTAATCTTAAGATTCTAAAAAATTCAACTCCCTAAAAGAAAGCCGTTTTGAGTTGAAATTAAAACAAAACTCATTTTTTAATTGACCTTAATATTTATTATATTTCACTTAAGTAAATGCCCTTATAAAACTTTCCTTTCCCTTAAAGAATAATTTCAAGTTTCAAACTGTTTATTTTCGTAACTTAGTCATGTACGCTCAAGTTAATCCACTTTTAGCCAAATAAATTAATTATCGGATAACCGCATATTAGCGGGCATTTCGGGTGCTTTCAAACCCTTTCCGAAATGCTAATATGAACCCCCAATCCCTTTTAGTTTTTTCATTAGATATCTGTTTTAGTCTTTTGAAAAGAATAGTTATCTTGATTTTTCTTAAAAATTAAGTGGCGACTCTAAAAATCAGTCTTAGTCTATTTTCCCAATAAAACAATACCAATCCAGTAAATTAAAATGAGAAACAGTTCCAGTCACAAAGTCCTTTTATCTGCGATTGGTGAGACAAATGAATTACACTTTGCACACATCAATTTGAAAAGTACGAAACATCCATCAGTGTATAATGCTACTTATGGTAAGAATATAGTATACCCCAAATGTCTAAAATATGAATGCGTTAATGATTCTTTGAACAGTTAATATCTACTAGACAAACAAAAGTGAAGTTATTTTACTATAATGAAAAGCTCACGTGAAGAGCAGATGCCAAGTTGCCATTAGAAATTAAATCACTAATCAGAAGCTTCTCATCAAGAGCCTAATAATAAGTTTTTAACCTCACAACATTAGGATGCTTAACCTTTTCAATTTCCTAAATCTCAACTACAAACTCATTATATCTCTGTTCCCCATCTTCTTCTAACCTCCTCACTGCCACTAGATATCATTCCCAAGCACAATGAAAATATTTTAATTAGTTTAGACATGAATTTGATCGTAATGCATTTATCTCTTCTTGAATATACGAAACACCATACAACTGAATAAAAGGCATAATGTGATGTGGTTAACTACAACCTAGAAGCTTGTAAGACCTCGACTTGTACACAAATATCATATTAAGTCCATGAATAGAAAACAAAAAAAAAGAGAATCAAGTAATAACTGATTCGATAGTATTTAACAATCAATGGATTTGAAAAGGTGCAAGATATCTAGGAAAAAGACTCAATAATTTGTTGCATCTACTAATTCTACCTCCACTACTACATCCTTATTAAACAAAATTTCTGGCCAAATGAAGTCACTCAAGAGATTTGAGTATTTCAGTTCATTATTTGGCAAATACCAACATAGACAAGCTAAACCATGAAAATTACCATACTTCTGACTCTTCCCCCGGAACATCTTCTTTAAGAGCGGTTCAACCCTTCTTCTTCCTTCTATTCACTCTATCAATAACCGAGTCAGATCTGGTGTATCATAAGGGATTTGTCTTTTTATTGATTCTTGTGGATTGGATCAAAAATAATTCTTGAATGAGGCCTTCCTTCTAAGAAAGCAATTATCCTGCTATACCCTCAATCCAGCTGAATGAACTGTCTAACAAAATAAACCTAATTCCACCACAAAATACATGATGAATTTGATAATTTCAAATGAAAAATACAACAAAATTAACCTAATTATTTCTCCATGCATCTATACAAATAGCCAAAAACAAACTTACCTAGTAAATACAACCAATAATTTGTACAAAACTTTCAGCTCTGTGAAGATTCAGATGAGAATATCCAAAGAGGTGAGGTAGGTTCATTTTCCAAAGAGGTTAAAATTGGAAAATATTACCTTAGAACGCCTATCCCAATTCTGAATCTGATGAGTAGCTGAAGTTTGCAGAGTTGTGAGATAGCTGAAGTGGCAGACAGATGGCGGTGTAGAGAAGTGCAGTTGTGAGAGAAGAGTAGAAGTGAGGACCGAGAGTAATTTGGAATAGCAAGTGAAGTTTTCAAAAATGTATTTTGTATTTCATGAACTAAAAATACAGTTGTATTATATATTTTGTATAAAAATATATATTTTCAGTGGGGGTTTAAAACCCCCGCTATTTATTTAGATTTTTCTCTTTTCAGTTAGCAGGGGTTCTAAACCCCTGCTATTTACTTTTAATTTATATATATAGAGAGAGAGAGAGACGTACGTAGGAGGGTTAATGGCTAACAACCACAAGCAGATTTCACGTTGATTCTCTTTCAATTGCAAATTTGTCTGGTGGCTCTTTATTCTAGCTGGATAGCTGGAATTACATTATCAGGGCCAGGAAAGAACTAAAATATTAAATTCATTATAATTATGAACCTAGATTCTCTTTGAATTGCTCTTTTTTTTTTTATTGTAAGGGTATTTGGATGGGTTGTTGGTCAAATCTAGTATAGATCGTACATGGACGATAGTTGTGGGGTGATTGGTAAAAGGGTACGTCTGGTGTGGTTTACATGTTTGACAAAGGAGGTACATAGACGATAGTTGTGGGGAGATTGGTAAAAGGGCACGTCTAATGTGGTTTACATGTTTGACAAAGGGGGGTTGTTAGCGTTTGTGTTCAATTTAACTATCTACCTGCCCCAACAATATATATGCTTTTGTAAAAAAAATATCTAAAATTCGATTGAAAACATAAGAGTGTAGTTGGTCAGATCTAGTATGGATCGTACATGGGCGATAGTTATCAGGCGATTTCTAAAAGGGCACGGCTGGTGTGGTTTACACGTTTGACAAAGGGGGCTGTTAGCATTTGTGTTCAATTTAATTATCTACCTACCCTAACAATATATATGCTTTTGTAAAAAATCATCTAAATCCGATTGAAAACATGTGAGTGTTGGATTGTATTTATTAGTTTCTTTCTCAAGTCCAATCAATAAAATAGAAGAACTAATAAATCAAGGATATAAAAGTAAATATTGCATAAAGAATATCATACACTACAATTTTTTTAAAATTAATTTTTACGAAGAGAAGTGAATGTAAGACGTATCTCCCTTCTTCTTTTTGGGGTATGAAGCAGTGTCAAATCAAAATATCTAACAAGCATTAGCTCTCTCTGAAAAGGAGGTGGTCCACCCGCACCTTCCTATACGGCTATCTTGTTACGACTTCACTCTAGTTATTAGTCCTGCCTTTTGTATCCCCGCCTTCCGGTTAAGATAACGACTTTGGGCATGGCCAACTCTCATCATGTGACGAACGGTGTGTACAAGGCCTGAAAACGAAGTCATCGTTGCATGTTTTGGAGAGTTCAAACCTTGTACCTAAATAGAGGAAGATGGGAGCTCACCAACTTAGCTGCCATAATCCTCAATAGCTTAAGTATTATTTTTAAGGATATACAATTTTAGGAATCTTTCTCCACATTTATCTTAATCATGCATATACATCTTTGTTGTGATTTGAGATATTATGTTAACCATTCTTATATTTATTTGTTTGTAATTTAGAGGATATTATTCTTTGACATACCAGAATTACTCTTTTATTTAATTATTATATGCCTTTTAGCTGGCTTATTAACAATGTTGGTATCCTTGTTGTGATCTGCACGATCATCATTCCCACTACGTATAACATTTTCTGTTTAGAGAGATTTATAAATTTTCTAGAAAATTGGTTTGTCTTTTAAATTAATGTTCTTTAAACTAAAGGCAACATTTCTATGTAATTTAGGCAAATAATATGAGGGTAAAAATGAAGCTAGTGTAGTTAATTCTAGACTAAAATCAAGCTTCTCTATCTAGGAAACTTGTTTTCCTAGAAATAATGTTTCTCAAAATATTTGACCAATCAATCATGGAATAATTGAAAAATAATTTTCTTTATACCAAATACACCCTTAATGAAATAGTCGGAATGGCAGTAGGACGCAAAAGGGAAAAGAATTGCAATTGATTTAAACAAAAACAAGCATTCTGCTAATGCTATTTCGAGTCAATTCCCTAAATGGTCACCAAAGTTGAGGGAATTGCCTTGAAATATCATTTATGTTTCATTTAGGACCAAAATATCACTCAACTATCACTATTTTCCTTCAAATTCCTAAGTAAATTATTCAAAAAATTTAAGCAATTTTTTTCATAAAAATATTCAAATAAATTTGTAAGGTTGACAAAAAAGTTGGTAAGAAAGAGAAAACTATTATTTAACTTTTTTTAATTTAAATTTTTATTCTATATTATATTATATTTTAACTTCTCATACAATTAAACATCAATATATATTCTTATATCATCCCAAATTCATGAAATACAAGTAATAATTAATTGAATTGCCTATTTTAATTCAATAATATACATATTATATGAGATTAATATGTTGATAAATAAAGATCAAAATTTTATTTTCTAATATAAATACTATTCGCTTTCTATTTTCTTTTCAAAGAAAGATATTGTAAGTATATATGGATTTCAAAGCACCCAATTAATTATTTTTTAATAGTTAATAGACCTTCAATATTATTGATCCATTATATAATATATGATTCATTGATGTAAGTTGACATTCATAAGTGATTTATACATCAATATTTTTTGAATATATTTTCTCATAGTTATTCAAAATTGATGACATTATGGTAAGTTTTAAAAAATTATTCTTCACAACATAAAAAAATAAAAAATTTAATTATGATAAAAGATTATTAAGTATGAAAATTTATTCTTAATAAACTAATATTCTTTAAAAAAAAAAATACGATCATTATTTTAGTTAAATGAGTTTGATGAATTAAATTAGTCTATTATTTAACAAAAATTCTTAATGACATGTCATGCCAATTAGGAGAGAGTGAGGCTTTTGAAGTGTCAAGTATATTTGGAGGAAAATAGTGATAATTGAGTGATATTTTGGTCCTAAATGAAACATAAATGATATTTCAAGGCAACTCCCTAAACTTGGTGACCATTTAGGGAATTGACTTGCTATTTCAAGGTAATCAATCCATAATTAATCGATTGACGGATCTCAAAAATGTAGTCTAATACAAGTTTGAAAGATCATTAAGCTAAATTAGTCAATTAATAAAATAATGAATTGTCCTGATATACTAACCAAGTCGCACTTAGATTGTAGATCAAGAATCATCATAAAGCAAGTCTTAAGTGATTATTCAAATAATCAATCAAATAAGTATTGAAAGCACTTCTAAACTTGACGTGAATTATTACTTTAGTCCCCCAACTATTGACAGTCTTAAAACACTCATTTAGTTGATTAAGTGAATTTAAAAACACCCCACTTATGCCACATGTATATATATGTAAAAATTTCTACTGACGTGGCGTACACATAAATATGTGTAATAGAAAAAATATTTAAAGAACATTTAAATAATTAAATGTTAGGAATTTAGCAATTTAAGAAGATAAAAGAACTTCATTTTTTTTTATCACCCCACCCCATCATCTACCCAGTACCCTTAGCCTGACACCCACTACCCACGCACCCCAAAAAACAAAAATTATTTTAAACTTTTTTTTTTTTTTTGGAGGGGAGAGGGGTAGGATAAGAAAAAAATATATTTTATTTTAAGCGTACTTTTTTTTGGGGGGGAAGGAGTCGGAGAAAAACTTTTTAAACATTTTGAGGGGTGAGGGGGTGGGGGTGGGGTACCTGGTAGGGGATGGGGTAAGGTAAGAAAAACAATTAATTTTTTTTTAAAAAATCTTCTTTATTAAATTTTAGCATTTAATTGTTGAATGTTTTTTTTTTTTACTATATATATCTATGTGTATGCCACATCAGTAAAAAATTCCACATACACGCATAGGCGAATGACATGTGGCATAAGAGGGGTGTTCTTAAATTACTTAATCAAGTAGAGGAGTGTTTTTAAACTATCAATAGTTGAAGGACTAAAGTAATAATTCACGTCAAATTTAAAATTGTTTTCAATACGTATCTCATAATCAATTGATGTTGCTTCTCTTGTAAAGTTAAAGGGGATTATGTGATTTTGATTAATTCAAACTCGATCTTTCATTATCCCGTTATATTACCCCGTGCTCCAAATTTCTATCTTGATCTTTGTGTATGGGTGTCAAATGATTGAGTTTCACTAAAATTTGACTTAAATATCTAAACAAACATACAAACAGCAAGAAGACCAGTACTTATCATCCTTCAGAAAAAACATATGCTTGAAATGCTATATCTCATTATGAAAAAATAATGAATAATTACATTAGAAAGAAGCCATATATGTACAAACCCCGACTGCAATTAGACAATTAGAGATTTGCAAGAAAACCATGTCCAGATGTATCCCCATGTTGCTCAAGAAATCTTGAAAAATCAAAACCTCTCCCTCTAGCCTTATGCACATAGGAAGAAATTGCCAAGCAGTTGTGAACCTCAAGATCAATCAGCTTAAACGAGAACTCGAGAACCTCATTTCCTCTACTGCACAAATCAAGAATGGGCTGTGATAGAACCTCCAGTTCTGCAATCAACCACTCTAATTCTTTGTCGAGACACTATATGAGTCTAAGTATTCTGAATCATGCAACAGGATGTAATGTCCATCCTCTATAGCCTTTATTTGTTCCCCATCGTACCAGGTTACAGTTCCTGCATATACCAATTTAATATTAGAAGTAGAAAAATAGCAGTGCTAGCAGAGATGCATGTCTAGATATGAAAAGTTCATTCTCATATTTCAACTTCTACTATGGTGATATAACATCAGAAATACACATGTATGCGTCTGTCAAAAACGTGTTCAAGAGGCTTGGCGATCATCCCAAATGGAATAGCTAGCGAGTATGTCAATATATCAAATAATATGACACTGTAAAATATATTCTCCCTTGGTGATGATGCACCAAACTACAAAGGAACGCAGAAGTAGCAGTAATCACGCCTAGTTCAACATCTGGTTTTTAAAGGAGTGCAACAGAAAGATGTGATGACATCCTTGTTGTAGATAATAGGCAAGGTAGCACAGTATCTAGAATGAACATATATAATATGTGAGGATAAGAACTTCCAGTAAACTTTAGTCTAATCCATACCTGGCAAAGGAACTGGTTCCTGCTCTCTAGTGACATGGAGCATGACTGTTCCTGAAAGTACAGTTATAAATCCACATATCGCAGAAATTATGTCGCTGGCACTTTGTCCTGCCCAGTCCTGCAAAGTGAGATGACTATTCATAATACCTTGTACCATATTCATAGAGGACCATAACGAAGAAGAGCTTCAATTGACAGAATACCTTGAACATTATTGCACTTGCGATGATGGTCATTGTGGTGAACATTACATAATATATTGGAGAAACAATTGCAGTGTTGAATGTATCCAGTGCCTATCAAAGGATGTATAGATATCAGAATTGTTTTTAAACTCCCCAAAGGGTACCACCTTGAATGACCCATAACAATCATGCATGTCATAAACTCCAAAACAAATTACACATCTCATGTTAATAGTACACATTTCAAACCAACTAATTTTTTAGTCGTCCAGCAGCAGTCAAAAGGTTTTTCAATCAATTATGCATCCCCCAATCAGCTAATTAGGAAAATTTAACACCACAATAGACCAGAATATTGTGCTATATTAGAAAACGGAACTACTTGTTTGAGATATCCAAAATTATGCTGCTCAATCATTAAGCTTTTAAGAAAGACCAACAACTGACTCAAGGAACTGAACTGTGATACCCTGTTTCTCAACATAGGATGAGAAAAGGCATTCCTAGAGGACTGTGCAAGGTGGACATTAAACTATTCATGGGCATCTAATGACGTTCATCAAAAATAAATCTTAAGCTGAATTATATTTCCAAATTACAAAAACCTGAAAGAAACATAAACAAAGTCTACAGTTCTGAAGAACGTTCTAGCATAGTAGGTATCAATTCTCATTATCAAGCTTACGCTTTATCTTTCTGACAAATACCGAGACACACTATGAAAAAATTAGCACCAATAGAAGGAGCGCATAAAGAGGAATAATTACTTTAATATCTAAATCTAAATGAATGATAGAAAATATGCACATAGATCATAGATGTATGATCTAAACTACTCTCGGGTATGGGCAAGCAAAAGCTTGATAGGTTGATCAGAATACATCAATTAAGAACAAATCAATCACAAATTAGTTGAGGTCGGCTTCTCAAATCCCCTGTATCCATTCCACTCTATAGATAAAGTATTACCTTATTAAGGTAATTTAGCTGTGTGATGACGCATATCACTGCAACAGAAAGAAAAAACCATGTCGGAGGATAAGCAACTTGACTAATTCCTTCCAAAGTAAGTTTTATTGCAATTCCAATAGCCTTTATGCTGACAATCTGCAAAGAACCATGAAAAAACTACAGCAACCAATCTCAAGGTAGCAAACTGTTGATATGTGCAAAACGCACCACATCCAGAAACAGTTTTGTGTCCACATTGCAGCTAAGAATAGTAGCTTAAAAGAAAACAAGATACCGTGAATGAACCCATTAAGGAACAGATTCCCAAATAAACCAGTATATTTGTCTGCCCATAGCGAGGCTCAAAATGCAAAATCAAAGCTAGCACCATCGATAAAGTTGCAGCTACATAAGCCAAAAATGCTGCAGACAGAGGCAGTAACAAAGAAATAAGTAATTACTTCTATAAGTGCGATGAGGTTTCTCTAACCTATGGCATGATAAACAGAAAAACATCTATGCTGAAGACACAAAATTCAAACCTGGTTGAGTTGCCAAAATCCAGATTTCTTCTAAAGAAGCTGGCATATTCTCCTGAGGTGCATGGATAACAATAACCACTGAGCCCACGATGCACGAAATGCATCCCAGTACACCTAATCTTTGCAATCGTTCTTTCAACAGAAAGTGCGCCAAAATAGCACTATTCAAAAATTCACCAAGCTAAGTTTTGTCAAGACCACTCATGGTTCATTATTAGAGCTTACAAATAGTTCATAAACTTCAAAAATTATACCTGATAATTATACTCAAAACACCAAGAGGGGTCACCAGAACTGCTGGAGCATAAATGTAAGCCACAAAATTGGCCACCTCCCCAACGATCACTACATAATCCAAATCCAAAATTTTCATCAAAATCCAAACCACACAATACCAATACATTCATTATCCAAAAAGGGGGTTTAGGTGTGGAGACAACTCATGATTTACTCACTTAATATCATGCCTGTCCACCAAAGTGGTTCAAGCAAATAAGCATAGCCTCCAACTCCTGCAGTAAATATCAGAATAACTGTTTAAGTGAGCGACCAGAAGTTGGCACAGTATGTGATGAGGACAAAATGATCTTGTATTACAGATTTTAATTAGTTTAGGGTCATGAATCATAAATTAGACAATGATAACGTGGCACTAAAAGACTTCAGAACAACTGAAATTAAGCAATAAAACATTGCAGTTTTAATTTAAAAAATCAATAGAATTGATATATCAAGAGAACAGAAGAAATTTCAACAGCAATTTCTTAAAAACAAAGCAGAAGACCCTGAAGTATTTTATATTTCTAACTGTTACCAACTCAATGAAAATAAATAGTAATTACACCCGACATGGACTAAGCTGGTCAAACAAACCCTTTAACCTCAAAACTTCTTTAATCGCCTCAGCCATAGCCATATATATAGCCACATAATAGATAATGTTGCAAGATGTTGTAATGGCACCTTCCAGCAACCAACACAACCACCAATACAAAATGTATAGCCTGTGAGTGATCCTTTTTATCAAAATCTCTGGCATAATAAGAGTCCATAAAACCATCAAAGGTATTAATATTTCTCCACAACTTCAAACATTTATCTAAACTTCCACACGGTTATCCTTTTTTGATGACAAGAGAGCCTGCAACCATTACCCGACTCAATTATAATAACTCGCAAACCACACAAGAGGGATAAACTGGCCACCCTTGAGGGTACTTCCACACGGATATCTAAGAAAGCACTTCACAGAACATGGACAAACCATAAGTTTACATACTAACATTTTTTAAAATTTCCATATGATCATGACATATACTATAGAAACTATATTGAAATATGGAACCCCCACCATATATATCTTTGCCTCTTCATCTTGCTCGTGACTAATCAGTTGATAGTCTTTAGTTTGCAACAAAGCATCTGTAAGGGCTTCACAAAATATTTTTTGTATGTGAACAGCTTCCTAACTCATTAATATGATCTCCATGGAGAATTTTTCAAACTAATCTTCAATTAGAATGTCTATCAAATCCTAGGCAGATCTTAAGATGCCATAACTTGAAATTGGCAATCCAATAAATTTCTCAATATAGCCTTTGTGTCAAATTGACTCCTAAAACTGAACCCGAGACCACTGTCTAGATACCAGATTGTCGACATCCAAGTTTCCTAAAAGATTGAAATTTCTTAATAAGCCCTTAACAACAATAACCGAGATAATAAACAGAATCTTTTGTGTATAATCCTGCATGATCTCGAATGTTATCCGTTCCGGTAAGTAAACCAAATAATAAAATGCAAGCAAAAGTTCTATAGTAACACTTTAGTTTCGATGTAAAGTTAGACAAAACTCTCTTAACTCTGAACGATTTACATTGTGAACAAGGCCTCTATTTAACAATTAGAAAAGGATAAGTCAAATGTGCTGATTTGCAATTCAATTGAGATTAAAGATCAACAAACCTGCTCGAGTGCCAGCAGCAGCAGCACGCTTGAGACCTTTCTTCTTCAATATAAAGCTCGTTCCAATAAACAAGCTTGATGATATTGCCAGAATTAACCCTCTGGTGTTATCCGAAATCACCATCCTCTTCCTTACTTCTTCAGGTATAATAATACGAAATCCTTATAAAGGGATCAGGATAATGACCTGTTTGAATTCAAAATTCCAAAATGTAAGATGAGGACAAATCCAATTTCCCGCCAAATAGAGTCGAAAACAAAATCTCAATTATCACCTCAAAAAAAGACAAAAGAGGCAGCAAACTGAAGCTAGTAATTGGATACCGATTCGGAACAAAACCAATCAACTATATACAGATCTTTGAGGGGCTAGAAAAGGAGTAGTAGATGTATGTATGGGTTTATGAAGGGGAGATCTGAGAAATTGATAAGAGTCATCAGGGAATGGCAGCTCGGTCTCCCCTAAATTCGTGGTTGTTTTCGGAAGCTTCGTTTTAATATGGATTCAGTAGAATGATGACGATGATGATGGAGGGCCACACTGACTTGAAAATGGAGATTAATTGAAGATTTGCTGATCGTGAGATGATGGTTAACCACCATGAAAGACCTGACCAACCAGGCAGCAAAAACCCAAATTTGTCTTGTGAGCTGGGCCACTTGTTCTATTCACATTGTTCCAATTTCAAACTTGTATCTTTTTTTTTTTTTTTGTTATTTTGTTTAATTAATCATAGTAGAACAATTATTCTCTACGCGGCTTCAGATTCACATCAGGGCTCAGTCGTTACGAGTATTATATTACTTCATTATTAATCGGATACTTAAAAAATTAATCTTATTATTAGTTAATTTCAATTTAATACAATTCTTTTGTTTCAAACACATTAATTTCTCTGCATATTTAGCCAAACTTCTAAAATCAATTTATTTTGAAAACAAAAATATATGTATTTGGTTAGAAAGAACTCCGTGTTTGGCCAAATTTACAAACACTTTTGAACTTAACAATTAATGCTTTGCCAAACTTATAAAAAATAATTGTAAGGGTATATTTTCTCTAAAATATTTCTTAAAAAGTGTTTTCACGCAAAGGCTACTTGTTTTAGCTTCTGAAAATTAACTTTTATTTTTCTCCACACACTTATTTTCTCTCTAACAGTTTGGGCAAACAAGTTTAATATTAAGAGAGAGTAAAGGTGAAAATAAATGATTAATTATATCTAAATTTTTTAAATATAAGAAAAATTATTTTTTAGACTAACTATTTTTAATAAGCATGATAATTAAAATGGATAAAAAAGATTAGTTTGTTTAGCTAATATTTTAAAATCTTGAGAATTGTATTTTATTAGAAGTATATACCGAAAAAATTGCAGATAAATAATAATATAAATTTTAGGAAGCACATAGTTTTAATATGAAATTACCATCTCTTAGGAGAGAAATAAGCGATGTTTTAATATGAAATTACAATCCCTTAGGAGAGAAATAAGGAATTTTAATATAAATAATTAGGACTAGAAGTAGGATCACGTAACAATTAATTTTGAAAAGTTCAACTAATAGAAACCCAAAACTCTTTTGACCTTTTCGGCCAATATGTTCTTATTGTCTTTTGCATTGAACAATTAGTTTCTCCATTAATATTAACCTTTTTAATTAAGACTCTTTTTAAAAAAATTAGGAAGTGTATTTGACTTTTATGAGCCACTTGGCACCAATTCATTTTTGGTATTAAAAAGCCAGCCAAGGAAGAAAGACCTTAAAAATCACGTAATAACCACGTGGCTGTCCAAATAAGAAAGATTGAAAGCTACCAGAGGCATTTTATAGAATATTTTTAAAAAAATTATTTGGAAAATATTTTTTCTAAATAAAACGAGAAAAAATAATTTTCAAAATTTTCCTATTATCATTTTTCAGTTGATGCTTTTCTTATATAGTAATATCATGCATCATCAATCTAAAGAATAGTATAGACATTGAAATTTTTTGGACTCTACTAGATGTGTTTAATTCGAGTTGAGACTTTACAAGGTATGTTCGATTTCAATTATAGGCTACATAACCCTAAACTCTAATTCATGCATATGTAAAGGATATTATATTCCCTTTAAGAGACATTTTGAATATTTCGCAAATTCATGAAATATTAATGGTCAAATCAAATCATTCTAGTTAAAGAAATACGATAAATCTTATGAAAGAAGAATCAAGAGAGGAACAAAATTGTACTCATATTGATTTATCAATAAAATTTGTTGCAAACAAATACATTTATAATATTATAAAGAAAAAGTAAAGTTTGAAGTAGAGTTATTATAAAATAAAGATACAATAAGGTAATGAATAAAATATATAGGATTATCGAATAGTAATCGCAAGATAAGAAGAAGAAAAAAAGATTACGACACTATTACAATAAATCAATGGAACATTATATGATGTATTTCATCATTATAATAAGGGAAAAGTCATAAATTCCTCTTGAACTTATATCGAAAAGTTATTTACACGCTTAAACTATCATGATGATCTATTACATATTTTTACTATTCAAAAGTGAATTTTTAATACCATCCTGAGACGTGTAACACCACTCTCACAAGGTGTGGTGTAATACACTCGCTACCACATCAACGACATCACTGCCACATCAGCGCTACATCAGCGCCATGTCAGAAATTATGACTTTTTATTAAAAAAAGTGTTTTCTTTTCTTTATTAATTACTTTTCTTTTGTTAACAATACTAGTATACGTGCCCGCGCGTTGCGCGGATAATTTAAAATGTGATAATTTTATACTTAAAAATAACTAATAAAACATATTATGCACTTAATAATACCAATAACTTAAAATTACAATGACAAATAATTTTATCCTAAAAATGACACGTGGTTTTTTGTGATGCATATGCATGTAGATTTTTAATTAATATTTAATATTTATTTTTTTATTTTAATGATATTAGTATAATACTCTTAAAAAAACACAAATTTAATTGAAAAATCTTTTTATTTAAACCTCCCAACTTTCACTCAGAAAACTAAAAACAATAATAATAATTTGAATGTCATTCTTGGCCAAATCGATGCAATACTATTATTTTTTGTAACAACTTCAACTATTTCAGAGATGCTAACGGATCATAATCAGAGGCATTATACTTATTTTATTCGGATATTCAACTTAAATAAAATATTCATTATAATTTATCTTTCTAATATACCAAATATCAAATGAATCAAAACTTACATTTATTTTTCTAATTCTCTAAATTTTTCACCATGATACATAAACTTAAAGGATGTTTTTCACTTTCATGTGCCACTTACTTCTATTTTTTCTTTATCTCAACATCGAGCAAAAATCTGATGGTATAATATAATTATTAAAAGTCGATAAAAATTAAAAACAATAGATACAAAAATATATAAGAGTATAAGAAGAAGAGATTCGTCTTATTTTTTAAAACGTGGGAAGATTTTTTTTTTAAAAAAAAAGGGTAAAGTTATCTTCTTCTTTTTCTGTTATTTAAAATGAAAATATTTTCAGATTTAAAAAGATTTTCAGATTTAAAATATTTTAAATTACAGATTATAAATTAACTTTGTTAATTGAATATGAATTATGTTTTAAAAAACTCCATCGTGCATAAATATTCTTCTCCTTTAAACAGATTTTAAGATTTAAATTGTTTTAAATTTTTAATTCCAGATTTTAAATTAATTTTGTTTATTACTTAGTTAATAATATTTTTTTTGTTCCTTTTCTGATTTTAATTTAAGTATTTCCTTACTAAAATATTTTATATAAATATTTCTCCTAGTATATATTTAATTTTTTCCTTTCCTGACATAGAATTTATGGCCCCGACATCAATATTCTTGTTTTATCTTCTTCATTGCTAATAACACCCCATCTGAAACATAACATTTTAGAATTTCAAAATATTTGTAATATAAAAAGTAAGTTTTTCGCGAAAAGAATTCTTTCAAAGAAGCATAAATTACCGTTAGTTTCATCAGACCAATAATTGTACCACTATTGTATTCTTGGATTGGATATTGACATATATAGAATTGTACTCTTTGATTGAATATTGACATATATAGAAAATTTCCTTCACTAATGGAGGATTGATCCTCCTTGGATGTGTCTTACTTTGATATATATATATATAAGAGAAAACTAATCACATAGATAATCATGATACTATATTATATCAAAAAACTCATAATTTGAACTATCATAGATTTTTTCAATATGAAAAATAAATTCAAGAAGACAACGAAAACAAAGTAAGTGTATGCATCCCAAAGTATTTCTTTCCCTGTTGATTAATGGGGGGAAAAAATAGAACAAAAGGAGAAGAAGAGGGTGGGGTTGGTTTAGAAGAAGTGGGGTAGTTTATTTATAGGATAATTGTAATGCAGTAAGAAGTCATTCATTATGAGAAGTTAATAAATCGTTGATAAGAAGTTGTCATCAATTTGAAATTCAAAAATCATCAATCAAATAAGGATTATGATCAATTCAAATAAAAATAAAAAAATAAAAAAAATATAGTTTTTGTATATTTTTAATATTTTCGATTTTTTCTGGGGGAATTTTATTTTGAAAATTGATACCGGGAAAAGAATTTTATGTGTGACTGTCATTTGGAACATTTCTGAAAAAATATTAATATTAATATTATTATTAGTTAAGTTTGTAATTTTTATTTTATAATAATTTAAAATTTGAAATTATTCCTTAAAATTATCCACTAATTGAATTGTTCCTTAAAATTATCCACTGACTAACGTGGAGCAATTTTTTTTTCTTTTTAAATTTGAAAATTAATAATCACACTCATGTTTTGCAATGTTTATTTTTTGTTTTTCAGATTTAGATAGTTAAATTTTTTAGTTATTATCTTATATAAATTTTGAAAATTATATAATGATTATATCACGTTAATTTTAAGTAATCTTTTAATAAATAAATTTAATATTTTAATTTCGAATTTAAGATAATTACAAAAAGTTGGATTTTATTATTTAATCCTATTACATGTAATTAATAAATTTTAATTATTTAAAAATCCTACTTTATGTGGTGATGACATGTGTCGTTCTAATTCTAATTATTGACATATGTCTATATTTATTTATTTAATTATTATTGATTATTAATTATTTAAAATACTGAAAATTTGTGGTGTTGACATGTGCCATTTTTTCTTCTCCTTTTATATATAGATAGATTTATTATTGATTATTAATTATTTAAAATACTAAAATTTTGTGGTGTTGACATGTGTCATTTTTTCTTCTCCTTTTATATATAGATAGTTTAGATAGAGCGCATAAATATATACAATTAAATGTTACTTCATTACCTCTTCCTTCTACCTAAAAAAAAGGCATTAAATCCTTGTTAGAAACAATATAAGCAATGAAATAGTAATATATAGAATATAATGTACATTTTTTTACGTTACTTCATCTTAGAGCCTTGTATAACAATGATAATAAATCTTATTTCCTATAAGAATCAAATAAAAAAAATTCTACTTCAATTATATAAAAAATCTATTAAAAATACAACGGGGGACATGCAGAACATTCTAGTATATGTATTCGGGCATTGCACAAATATTTTAATCAAATATAATTTCATAAAATAAGGATGCACAACAAAATAAATTTAAAAAAAAAAGTTTTTTAAAAAATAAATGATTTTAGAAATAATTCGCGCACACGTACAATATCTTCATCCTTTTTATCATCCTCATTACTTTGCTTTTCATTTTTTAATACGCTTTTCCTTTCAGTAAACTACCAATATGACATATTGAGTAAAAATTAAATATTAAAATGACAGTTTAGCATCCAATAAAATAATTTACTTTTTATGTTCACACTAACATATCCATAAATTATAAAGTATTCACATACTTTTAAGAAATCGGTGTTTTCAATGATGTAGTTTTCTATGTAAAACATACCATTGAAAACAAATTTCATATTTTCTTTTGAATTCTTTTCTTATTTTTCTTCATCTTTTGTTCTCTTTCTTTTCTAAAAGAAAAAAATAACTAATCAAAATTTAAATATTTTATCTTTCAAGTGCAATTCAAATTAAATTTTTAATTTAATTTTAATACATTTTATACCAAATAGGCTATAAATTAAAGAAGTTTTTAAAATTGATGAATTATATATAAAAATATTCCAAGTAAAAATTATTATTTACAAATAGTTTCAAAGTAGTTATAACTTCTCAACTTTATTCTTGATAATTCAGAAGTAAATATCTTCTAAATTTTTTCTTTATCGACATCCTAAATATTTGAGGGTTAGAATTTGATGTAAGATGTGTTTTTAAATAACATGGAAATTATAAATATTATTATTATTGTGTTGATTTTTTAAAAAAAAATCAAAAATAGAAGACGAAATATAAAAAAATGAAATAATATGAAAAATTCTTAATCTGGAAATTAACTCTCCACTCGAATCGCAATTGCATTAACTACCCCACGTTATCTCATTATCCCTGTTTCCTAATTTTTCTCACACAAATTGAAATGGAAGAACTATCTTAAAGAGACATTGTACGAACTATGAAGTGCAATATTTAGTCACACAATTGAAATAAAAGAACTATCTTAAAAAGACATTGTACGAACTATGAAGTGCTACACATAGGTAGAATTGTCTTTTGCCGCTGTGCAAACACCCGCTCTCCATCCATTAATCATCTAGATATAAGCAGTTGCCACCTTCATTAGATATTGCACTTCCGCACTGAACAGACAACAAAAGTCAGAATGAGTCCATCAACTTTTGAAGCAATGGATATGGTTAAGTCAAGAAAATAAAGAAAAGACTTTATTGACAATAGATCAAAGATATTTTAAGCAATAACACACCAAGAGGGCAAAACTATATGTATAATTATTATTATTAAATGAATAACTGAATAACAATACTCTATAGATTATAATTTATTCAAATTTTATTAATTAAATAGATTAGATAAAATAAAAAATAATTCATATTTTGTATTACCATCAACACATCAACTAATAACAAAATCTAATACTGAAATAACTCATGAATAGTTGCATCTCAGTACATATAACTTTTTTCATATACCTGAATTAAATAATATAATGATTTAGTCATCGTTTCAACATGATCATGTAATACATTTCAAGTTGAGGCATCATTATTCAAGTTAGGAAAAAAAAGTTGAGGAGTCATTATGATAATCCATCTCTATTAATTATCATCCTGCCAGTTAAAAACATCGATGTTGGTGCACATCACCTTATCACGATTTGGTCAAGGAGATGGCTAAACAATGCAAGAAATACAAAGACGGACAGGATCATGCACAATACATGTTAAACTATAGAAGTGGATGATGACATAAGTTCTAAAAATAATAGATTTTTATGAAAAACTGGGTTGATAAAGTTGTGGGTAGTAGTTTATTTTTGGAAG
The DNA here is from genome assembly GCF_019186545.1 of Solanum stenotomum. Lineage (NCBI taxonomy): Eukaryota > Viridiplantae > Streptophyta > Magnoliopsida > Solanales > Solanaceae > Solanum > Solanum stenotomum. The sequence continues at coordinate 58,929,105 of NC_064286.1, forward strand.
TCGTGGGGTTATGAAATTGTGTATTTTATAGGGATAAGGTTAGTTAGTTATGTTTTGAAATTAAAAAATAGGAGATATTTTTTGTCAAAAGACAGTTTTTATTTTCTACTTTTTTTGTTAATTAGTTATTTATATTATCTTTTTGTGTTTCGTAATTTAAATTTTTAATTTAAAAAATAGATTTTTAATTGGTAGTAATTCTAACTTTTTTGTTGATAATTTTGGTAGTAATTCTAATTTTAAATATTTAAAAGGAGTTTTAATATTTATTTTGAAAAAGTTATTTTTATTTGTTTTAACGTCAGATTTGTTATTTAATTTGTTTGACATTCAGTTTAAAATTTAAAAATAGTAACTAAGTTTGCATAATAAAATTGTAAGTTAACAAATAAAATAAATAAATGAAGTGCTTTGTTTTAAAATAATTTTCGGACTTGATATTTTATGAAAGATGATACTAATTATTATAATATTATTTTATATCTCCTACTTTTTTTATTCGAAATCAAAAGAATAAAAAATATTTTGAAAACAGTAAAAAGTTAAGGTAACTTTAAATTATTGAATTTTTAAAAAAAGCTGTAAAAACTGCTTGTTGAATTTTTCATTATTTTTGTAGTGTTTGCAATTTTTATTTTTTATTTTTAGATTTTAAATTAATTTAATAATTCTTAAATTCTCTTTTTTTGTGGTGCTGACACGTAGGCGTTTTTTCTTCTCCTTTTATAAATAGATAGATTTTAAACTAATTAATCTCTAATTAATTATTAAAATTCTCTAATAATTATATCTTCTTCATCACAAAATCTCACCCACTCCATTTCTTATCTCACGGAAAAAAATCATATTCGGCTACCTTATTCACTATTGATTCTTTGTTCTTCACCGCCGTCATATCACCTTCAATTTTTCTTCTTCTTCGTTATCCATCACTAAATATCACCTTCACCATTCTAATATAATTTTTTCTATTTCACCATCTTCAATTTCCACTCATTTTTTTTTCAAAATCGTTACCCAGCGCCACCACACTCATAAAGTTGTCATCTTCAACAAATTCAAAAATTGATTAATCTTCTTCACCACTTTCAATTTCCTCTTTTTTTTCACCCACTTCCTAGAACCACCATACCCATAAAGTTGTCATTACAACTAAACCCAAAAATTGATTAACAACCAAAACTTCTTTAACAAAGTCAAAAAATAGAAGAGATTGAAACAATCAACCAAAATCACCTAAACATAACTTAAGAATTTATTTATTTAGGTTTATCCAAAATTCTTTTTAGATTCTTCCTTTAGTAAAAATTATCACAAAATACAATTATTCACTAACAAATCTATGTGAATTAACCTAATTGCTAATCAAAAAGAAAAGTTGTACTTTGAGATTGTGATGTATAAAGAATGAAGAAGAAGGGAAAAGGCATAAATTGCCCCCCCCCCCCCCCCCCCCCTAAACTTGTACCCAAAAGTTACTTAGACACTTTAATAAATGGGGAGACCTATTACACACCTTAAGTACACAAAAGTGTATTTATTTACCCCTTCCATCACCCAATCCAGGGCGTGTTTCGCTCCACATAAATGAGCTCGTCAACACGCTAATAAAGTCATTTTTATTTATTTTTTTAATAAAAAAAGCCTAACCCAACGGTTATATTCCCATTCTCTTCTTATAACCCACCCACCCGACTCTAATGAAGAAGAACCTAAATTTTCACCCAAAAATCTGAAGCCCAAATTGAATTCAAACATAGTTCAAAATTTCTTCTTTTGAATCAAAGGTAACTCGTTTTCACTATTATTCATTCATCTCTTTTCATTTTGATTTGTTTCTATCTATTTCGTAATTTTTTTTAATTTTTAGTTGTTTGATTCGCTGTAATTCTTATTAAGGTCATACAATGGCTCGAATAAGCTTGACTAGGCTCTGTTTGCAAGAGGAAGATCATGAATTGGAAGAGGTGCGATGCAAACATGAATTTGGTTTACCTTTGTTGACCTCTTGGACCCCAAAAAATCCTAGTAGAAGATATTGGGATTGTTCTTACTGTGGGGTAAGTTAATATCTTTTAAGAGTTGAATGATTCATTTTGTTGTTTCAAGAGACATAAAATGATTCATTTTATTTTTCAAGAATGCTAGATCGTGCGATTTTTGGCTTTGGAAGGATGATTGTATTGATCCAAGATCCAAATTTTGATTCCCAAGTTGTTGGGAAGAATTGCCGAGCTTGAACATAGTGTTGAATCTTCTCAAAAAGTTGAAACTTCAGATAAGGAAATCAACAAGCCGACTAAGTCGACCAAATCTATGGAAAGCAAAATAGATATGAACAAGATAGAGTCAAAAATGGACAATTTTGATGATGATTTGAAGAAGATGAAAACAGTTGAAAAGAAATGGAAAAACAAATTGGTCAAGTCCAAGAAAAGGGAGAAACAACTTTGGATTGCTCTGTTGTGTGTTTGTATTTTAGGTGTAAGTTAGTATTTCAAAGAGTATTGTTTCTGAAAGGAGAAGGAAATTCAAGGAAATTGCCATGATCTCTTCTTATACCAAAAAATTGCAATATTGTGTTGAACTTGTAAAGCTTTGTGTAATGAAAAGATGTTGGTTGAATTTGTTTGTGTAATGAAGAATTTTCAAGGCTTCCCTTATCTTAATTTGTCTAATTTATGTTGGCGAGTATTTGGTTTTGTATTGGGCATAAACTATACATTTAGTGTCTACAACTATCTGCTCAATTGTCTAAACTATACATTTGTGTAGCCACTACTAAAGTAGTCACTAATTGCCCTCCATAAACATAGAAATCGTCAACTAAAAGAGAAGCAATATTGTTACATAAACAAACATCCATAATTGCATAATCATTAATCAAAATAAAAGTTAATAGTTGTCAAAGAAGTTACATTATCAAACACCACAAATTAAAATGCAGTCACAGCTCCTATTCATTGTCTTAAATATAAGGAAACTAAATAGGAATAAAGTGCATTGCATTGTCTATCAACCAACAAAACATAATGTAAAATCTACCAAAACAAGTTAGATTGCATTAGAGCTCTCTTGGCTCAAATGTGCAACCTTAGACCTAGTCTTCATTTGTTTTCTTCCCCTCATCTCTTCAAGTTGTCTTGAGGTCATAGCTTGTTTTCCCTTCCATTTCACACCACATGTTGGTTTATGCCCAAGATCTCCAGTGACAACTGCTAAAGACTTTACATTTCTAAATCTTTCACTAGGCATTTCAGGCTATTCAAATGAATATAAATAATCTTAATTTGTGATTAAAGAAAAAATAATAAATAATAAATGATATTTAAGTATAGAAATAGGAAACTTACATTAATAATAGTAGTACCACTTTGTGTGTGTAGTACACCCATTCCAACCATTCTTGTTCTGCTAGCAACACTACCCAAAAAAATAACAAATATTCAGTAAAGCAACTTATTTAAAACTTATACATGAAGTAAGTAAAGGAAACTATATCACATTTTCTGTTGAACCCTTTGATCTATCCCTTCATCTTCTAGTTGGAGCATTAGGTGTTGCTCTTGGGCCAACAGTTTGTGTTGATGTTGGTGCAACAACAGGTGTTGCTCTTGAGCCAGCAGGGCCAGTAGTTTGTGTTGATGTTGGTGCAGCAGCAGGTGTTGCTCTTAGGCAAGAACTTGGTCTAGAAGAAGGTCTTGAACTTGGTCCATCAGCATGTCTTGAACTTGGTCCAGCAGTAAAGCTTGTGCCAGAAGCAGGTGCACCAAGGGGACACTTTCTTTTATTGTGACCCTTGTTATGACAAGTGTTGCATGACATCGCAATCCCTTTTTGGATAATTTTCCAATTTTACTGGTTTCACCTTTCTCTTTCTTTCTTTTCTTGGCAGGCATTCCTGACATCTTCCTAACATGAGGTGGTATCACAGAGATGTTTTGTGATTCTGGCCACATTTTCAGATTCATAACTGGCTTAATGAAGTAGTTGTATGTCTTCATGTATGTTTATCTGTTATCCCAATAAGAAATGTAGTTGATTGGGTCCAATTTTCTATGGTGAAGGGCAACTATTGCATGAGGACATGGTATGCAATTCAACATCCATGCTCTACAACTATATGTTTGCCTTTGAATATCTACAACATGTATGTATGGTCCATGAAGTACCTCATACCTTGTATCTGAATTCCATTCAATGCTGCATTTCATAGACTTAGCTGTGTTATCTTGTAGAACCTTCATTGCCATTGGAGAAATGTCACAGATCCAAGTATTGCAAAACTTTCTCATCTACCCTATTCTTTTCATCATTTTCACCCTAATTTCTTCAAGCATTGTAATTATAGTCTTATGCCTTGTTGCTAATATATATGAATTGAAACATTCAGCCATGTTATTGTCTACAACATCACATTTTGAGGTAAAATTGAAGTAAAGCTTGCTCCATCTTTCAGGATTATAATACTAGTGATCAACTATCTTATGGCCCAACCTTTTCATATAACTAATGTTATCTTTTAACTCAGCCTCAAAAGTAGACCTTGCACACCTCCATAAATATTTTTTTCTCTTAATACCTCTCCATCTCTTTGACTAGTTAGCAAGGATGTGTCTAACACATATTCTATGCTCAACATTTGGCAAATGATCAGTTATGGCAATTTCAAGACCCTATAAGAAAATTCAAGACATGAAACTAAGAAACTAAGACATTCATAAATAAATTCAAGACATGAAATAAATCAAAAAACCAATAAATATTCTAACTTTTTACATATCTGATATGATTGTGTCTATACCATCGCCCAATTGAAGATCTTCCTTTAGAAGATTGACAAACCAATCCCAAGTAAACTTATTTTCAACTTCAACTATTGCCAAGCCAGTGGCAACATTTGATTGTTCCCATCTTTACAAACAGTAACCAATAATTGACCTTTAGATACCCCCTTTAGAAAACAACCATCCAAACCAATGCACTTCCTACAACCAGTCAAGAAGGACTTCTTCATTGCATCAAAACATATGTAGAAGCCTTGAAACATTTTTCTACCATTTTCAAATGTTTCCTCATGAAACTTGACTACACATGTACTACCTGAATTAGTTCTTAGCAACTCGTCTTTGTAGTCCAAAATCCTCCCAAACTCAAGAACATAGTCACTTATCAGCTCATGTAATACTTTGTTTCTTACTCTCCTACACACTGTTCTTCCAACATATAAATCCAATTCTTTTTTAATAAGCCCTTGAAACTCAAAGATTCTAATGTCAGGTTGTTCCTTTATCATTTCACTATAATGACTAGATAAGAACTTGCTATTACAAAGCTTCTTCCTATTAGTAGGATCACATTTGTGAACTGGATTGTATGTCTTTACAACAAATTTATTTGTCCTAGAATCAAAGGTAGCAAATAAAACCCAAGGACAACCAACTGTACACCTAACTCTTACCATTGTTGGTTCATTAATATACATTTCAATTGCAACATGTTCAGCAACAACATATTTGGTAACATCAGATCTAAACTCATTAACACTTTCAAATACAAGACCCAATTCCCACACTATTTTCTAAGAAGATACATCAAATACAACTATATTCACCTTCTTTCTCTTTCTTGTCTTAACTCTCTTTCTTTATTGAACCTCTCATTCATCATCATTGAAAGCATCTGAATCTGTTTCAAAACTAGCAACATTATCTGAGGGATAGTAAGGCTCATCACCAACTAGCTTGCCTTCTAAGTTGTTTCTATTACCACCTGTAGATTCATCATACCTAGCATCTGGCCCTTTTTTCTGTTCCTAACTTGATATGATCATGCAATGGAGCTCTTTCTCCCATTTTCCTTCTCTTTCTTTTACTATTTTCCTCCCTAAAACTTCTTAGCGCTTCATGTACACCACTCCCATTAAATCCCCCATTAATGATTCTCTATCTGAATCTTGTCCATTAGAAGGATGGACAGTGTCAGTAATTGGATCAGAGGAAGGATGTACAGGGTTAAGAGTTGGATCAGTAGAAGGATGGATAGGGTTGGAGTTTGATGAGCAGCAGAAGGAGTATTTGGAGGAGTGAAAGACTGTACAGGAGAAAATGTATTTGAATTGGCAGAGGCATGGTTTGAGGCATTTTCTTGGGCCTCGTGTGTTGGTTCTAATTCAGTATCAAAAGATGCATTAGGCTCACTGTTTTGAGATGCTCCTTTACCTACTCCACTTTCCTCATATTCTAATGAAGGTGGGACCAAAACTGGATCAGCAACAAATTGACACACAAAATAATCCAAAATATCACCATGACTCAAACACTCAGCAATTAAAGTAGTATCATAGTCAGATTTGATTTCTTACATAGCAGTACTTCTAGGAAGTTTCACATACAACACACATTGTCCAGGTTCATACCTCAACTTTTCAAACAATCTCTCAATTCAAAATAAGATAACCTATCTATATCAACATCTAAAAACTCATAAGCTCCTCCACAATGATATAGTTTCCCTTTGTATCTTTTTTTTTCTATCTTCATAACACCACCGTGGTAAATTCTCAAAGTAATAATTTCGAAAGACATTTTAACCTGAAAATAATGTTAACAGTTGACCCTCAACAATAACGAAAAAACACATACGACAACAAAGAGGAATTATGTGAATGAAAGACGACATACAGTAAACTTGAAAGAAAATTAAAGATGAAATAATCATAAGCTAAAAAGTATGAACTATGAAGTAACCCTAGAGATGGCTGACTGACATTTCAAATATGGAGACGACAAAACACTAAGAACGATGAACGCCTTGATTGTACCCACCAAACCCTAGGAACCACCGATTTGCTTCCATCAAACGATGAACGCCTCGATCAACAACACACCAGTGTTCTTCAAATATGACAGTGATAACTTGATTAGATTATTAAAACTACAATGATGCTTCAAAAACACTACAGAATTGAAGAAATCTTTAGCTAAAATTAGGATTTACAGATGAAATTTTCGATTAGGTTTTGGTGTTCTTAGAGAAACGAAACGGATGGGTGAAATAAATGGACTATGGTAAAATAAAATGGATTTCGGTACAAAAGAAACGAATTTGGGTGAAAAGAAACGGGTTTGGGTCAAATGAATCGGGTTGGGGTCTTTTACTACGTGGCTTCACTAGGAGGGGAGCGGCTCTCACTCTATGCATAATGTCTTGGGTTGGGTCACGAAAGGGGTAAATAAATACACTTTTGTGTACTTAAGGTGCGTAATAGGTCGGCCCATTAGTAAAAGCGTGTAAATAACTTTTGGGTACAAGTTTAGGGGACAATCTATGCCTTTTCCCAAAAAAGAATAGGTGTGAAGAAGAGATGTGAAAAAGAAGAATAGGTGTGAAGAAGAAGAGGTTTGAAGGAGAGGTGTGGGGGTAAGGGTGGGGGGGTTAAAAGCTGATTTTAATTATTATTTTTATTTTTATTTCTAACTGACACATTTAGTTTTTATTTTCATTTTTTATTTGCCACGTCAGTTTTAAGGGGTAATAAGTTCACTTTTGAATAGTAAAAGTGTGTAATAGATCATCATGATAGTTTAAGCGTGTAAGTGACTTTTCGATACAAGTTCAAGGTGGAATTTATGTTTTTTCTCTTATAATCACAATGGATTTGTCAGTACCATACAATAAATTCAAGTAGCAATAAAAAACAAAATGTCAGTGACAAATTGACAATTATGATGCTAATAACATACTCTATAGAAAAACTAGGCTTAAGTCATCTGTGGCCCCTTAAAATTATTCGTATAATTCATTTAGACACATCAACTAAGACTAGTACCTATTGAACACTTTAACCTACACAAAATGATAATCAGTTGAAAATCAAAATTGTGTGTAGCTCAAACACAAATACATAGCAGGTATACCAATGAAACAATGACACATGGCGGTTGAATTGAATTTTTAAAAAATTCTATTTAAATAATCCAAAAGAATTTTAAGAAAATAAAAATTAACTTTTTTAATCAACGCCTTCACCCTCCCGTCTTCTTCATCTTCTTCGTGTTAAGCTTGTTTCCCCTTCTCGCCGGCACCGACACACATATAAATCATCGCACCACTTTTTCATTCCCTTTTCATTGGCAACTCCTCTTATACATTGCCTTCATCTTTTTTCTTTCGATTAATAAACATTTATCACATTTATAAGAAACAATAACAAACTTTTGCCGGAAAAAGAATTGATTCAATTTTCTTTTATCGGAATAAATGGAACTGCGTTGAAATATTTGAAACATGAAAAATAAAAAGGAAAAAATAGAAGAATAATTGGAGAGGGTGAGAGGAAGTTGGAGGAGTGGAGTGGCATGAGAGGTAACTGGTAAGTACAGAGATGGTGGAATGATGTTGGATGGAAATCGTTGAGGCAACATCTTGGGAAGAAGACGTGTTTTTTTTGTATTGTTAGTTAATTTCATTTGGTTTCTTTATTAATTAATGTCAAGGGTCAATAAATTAAAAAGTGCACCTTTTACGGGAAAAAAGAAAAAGGAAAATGTTATTTGGGTATCGTCACGCGCTCATGGAAAGTGAAGAACACGTTTTTTTACCTCATCAGTATTTTGTGTTTAATAGATACACATTTTGAATATTTTAGGTGTTCAATAGGTACTAGCCCTAGTTGAGATGTCTAAGTGAATTATGTGGACAATTTTAACAGGCCGCAGATGACTTAAGCCTAAAAACTATTATATCTCAAACTTTGTGTTTCAAACGTAACTAATTTTGTTTCATGATTCCAATTAGTTTCTTCACCAAACTTATAAAACAATTAATACGCTGCCAATGAGTAATTAAGGTTCACTTAATTTTGATATTATTATATTAAGCTTATTAAATAAATCTTGTAATGTTAAAGTTATTTTACTTAATATTATTAAAATACTAGTGAAATTGTCTGTGCTTTGCGCGGCTATATGAAATATTTATAAGATAATAATATGTAAAATTTATATTTAGATTAGTGTTGAATATATAAGATAATATTGATATTTCTCTTCATCTGCTATATGATACGTTTTTTCATCATTTTTTAAACATATAAAATAGAATTTCTTTTTGCATCTTTTTAAGTGCAAACTATTCATATGTATATAGTAGACAAAATATTCACCGTGGTGAAGTCAATGGAATAAGAGGTAATATTTTGAAATAACAATATATTGTATTATATTGAAAATATTTTGTATTTTTTAATTTCCTCTATCTTTTGTAGGAGTACTAATTTTCTATACAAATTCTAATTTTGTAAAAAAAAATGAATTTTTTTTATTGTGTCTTTGTTATTACATTTGTTTATTATAATTTTTTAAACACTAATTAAATATTTATAAGAACTATGAAAAATGAAACATACAAAAGTTATGAATAATATTTAAGATTAGAAGTTAAAAGTAAGACGAAGAGACATGAGTTATAAATAATTTAAATGTACAATATTATTAGACATTAAATGCATTAATAATTATGCATTGATTTTATTTGTAAAATAAATAAATGAAAATAAGGGGTGAAAATACAAAAATTGAACAAAAAAATATAATAATCGGTGACTATATCAATATTATAAATACATTTCAAACGAAAAAGAATAGCGACGAAAATAGATTGTTACATAAGCAAAAAAATGGCATCATGAAATTAATATTTTATTTTTCAATTACTTTTTGCAAGTATAATAAAAATGAAACTCCTAATCAACATGATTTTTTTTGTTGTTGAGATGAGATAATTATATTAATTGTGCTTCATAAAAAAAATAGAATACTAAAGGACCGAATGATAAGTAGTGACAATACATGTAGCTAAATTATTTATACAAACTAAAGTTTAATTCTTTTTAGTAAATGTAGCTAAGTAACTAATACAAGTCAAGTAAAAAAAATAGAAAAAATAATCTCTAATATACTCCCC
>NC_064286.1:58939079-58948538 GCF_019186545.1 Solanum stenotomum
CCCCCCCCCCCCCCCCTCTTCTATCATCTTTCTTTGTAGGGAAAATGCATAAGTACCCCCCAACCTATGACTGAAATCTCATAGACACATTTATACTATACTAAGGTCCTATTACCCCCCTGAACTTATTTTATAAATAATTTTCCCCCTTTTCAGCTTACGTGGCACTATCATCCAGATAGTTTGAAAAAATTATCAACACGTGCTGGGTCCAGAAGATAGTGCCACGTAGGCCGAAAAGGGGTAGAAAATTATTTATAAAATAAGTTCGGGGGGGGGGGGGTAATAGAACCTTAATATAGTATAAGTATGTCTCTGAGATTTCGGACATAGGTTAGGGGGTACTTATGCATTTTCCCTTCTTTGTAAGTAGCTAGATTCACCATCATATTTTGCTCCATATGTCAAATTCTTCATTATATGCTATCAATTGAACAAAAAAAATTATATGAATAAATAAAATACCACATACCAATTAAAAAATAATTATATTAAAAGAAAGAAGAAATTTAAACTATATGTAATATATGTATATATTGTTTTTACAATAGTACTAACAACACTAAATAATAATCATCTCTTGAAATCTAACAAATATTATAATCAAAGTATATTATATCCCGAAAATTGACTATTAGAAAGAACAATTGCATACTAACAACCCATTATTCATAATTACTAAGGTATTTTTTTTAATCATACTTGCTTAGTGAATGATAATGCATACATAAATAAACTATTAAGAAAGCATGTCCAAGTAAATAAAAATAAAAATAAAGACTTGAGAATGATATATATCTTACCTTCATGTACTTCTTTTTTGTTACATGTTTTGTTAATTTACAAAAAATATAATGAAGAAGAGAAATGATAATCTTGAATGTGAATGAAACTAAATATGAATGTATATAGGCAAAATAGAGGAAATGAAAAAATAAAGACTTGAGATTGAAATGAAATATTTCTTATCTTCTTGTACTTCTTTTTTGTTACTTGTTAATTCATTCACAAACCAATATGATGAAGAAGAGAAAAGATAATCTTGAATGTAAATCTTCATGAAACTAAATATGAATTTATAGGCAAAATAAAGGAATACCATAAGACATTATAAACTTACAAATTTAATTTTGGAGGTTATGAACATAAAAATTATGGGAGTTCTGAATATTATTAAAATTAAAGTAAAAATTAAAGAGGTGTAAGTCATGATAATAAATCCTTATGAATAAATTAAATGACAAAGAGAAAAATGCTTAAAATATAAAATAATATTTTCATTTTATGGGTAGAAGTGAGGCAAACAAATAAAAAAAGAATGTGAAGAGTTTTTATTGTAAATATACCTTCATTAATAAAATATTTAGTTGTAATAAATTAAGTAATTTACTTTTACAATACAATAATTAATTTAAATAAGAAAAAAGGTCAAAAAAAGGAGAAAAAAGATAAATGCAAATGGAGGTCATAGAGAGGTGTCACATCACTTTGTCTATGTTTCTCCTTTATTATATATATAGATATAATGTAACATCTCACAATTTGAAATAACTAGGAAGAAACTAATAATTGGAAATAGTCATTTTTGGAAAGAATGAAAATCTGGAATTTCGGCTAAGTTAGGAAAAAAATGAGTTTTTGGTCAACTTCAAACAATCATAACTCCTAGCTCGGGATGATTTAGGTGTTATTCTAGATATGGTTGGAAAGATCTTTCCAACGTCGCCGAGTTTGCACAGTTCTGAGTTCGTATGAGTAAGTTATGCCCTTTGGAAGTTGGGCTATTGGATTAAGGAAATGTCCAATCCGAAATTTTAAGGGGTATTTTAGTCTTTTCATTTCCCTATTGTTTTAATCCGTATTTAGGAGTTTAATATGGGTCAAATCAGATTTTAGTCAGTTTTAGAATTTGGGATTTCACGCTAGGGCTAAGGAGAAAGGAGAAGAGGAAGCAAGAACGTTCAAGATCATCGAAGCTTGGCTTGTGGAATTCGTCAGGGGTGATCCCTACAAGGTATGTGAGATCAGATAGAGTTGGGTCAGTTCTCCCACGTGCCAATCATGATTCAATTCAGCGAAATATGTTTGATTTGAAAGTAAATTCCTTGAGTTCTTGATGATATTCGTTTTAATTCTTGTGGGTTGAGATGTTGGAGTTTTCTTGAGATTGATTCATGTTTTAGTTGAGTTTTTCGAGTAGAATCTGGAGTATATTGAAGCAATAAATGATTCTAAGTGTTTGGGGAAAGAACCGTTGAGGTTTAGAGGGTTTAGAGATGAAAAACGGAGAAGAAAAGTCGTTAAACGCCCAGGGAAAGGTTGGGGCGTCGTGCCAGCCAGTGTGCCCCAAAAGGGGCTCTGAAGTTTGCCCCTTGGGGCGACGTGCCAGCTAGCGCGCCCCAGCTTGCCCTCTGAAGTTTGAGGGCTGGCTCCCCGCGCCTCTCAGAGCACCAGGGATGTCAATTCTCCCCATTCGTTCCCCACCTTTTTGTACGTGTTCCTTAGTGATGTACCTACGTTTCCTAGTCAATTCCAACACTCTAAGGTACATCTAAACATCATGAAATCATCCATAAACATGAGATCATGAACCTTGAATCCATAATCCAATTCAAGGAAAGTTAGGATCAAAGTCAAGAGAAGTTAAGAGTCAAGTCAAGAAGTTAAGAAGTAAGTCAAGCACAATTTTTAAAGTTTTCTAAAGTCTTTAACAAACGTTTTATCTTTGTTTTAAGACTTAAGTTTCAAATTAAGCAAAGAGTAAAGAGTTGAGTTCATTTCTCAAAAATCTATTAGGGAACTAAGTATTCCCAAAGAGTTTATAAATGTTTTCACATTTGAGCAAGAAAAGGGAACATCGATTCCAAGAGAGCTTTTAAGCTAAGTTTTTTGTAATTACCTCAAACCAGAGAAGAAGTTGTTTTAAAAACATATGAGCTAAGTATATTTTTGGGAGTAGTATTGAGCATCGATATAGGGACGCGAGTTCATATTAACTCAAGCCCCATAAATTATGTAGCCATCATGGGCAGAAAAAGGGTCATACTTTTTAGATGATTCCTTAGTGCTTTTTAGCATAGACTAGTGGATCCACTTAATAGTTCAGGTTCTATACTGACAGCAAGGTATAGAGCGGTCTTTGGCAGCGTGAGGTAAAATGATGTACCATCACTTAGGCTCATAGTGATGGTTGTCGGTTAGAGAAACTCCCACATAAACTATATTATTTTAATGTATGAGTAAAGTTGAGTTTGTTACTGCATGTCCTTAACGAACTAAGTTGCTTTTACTGTTTATAAAGCTTTTCATATATTCCATGTGTTCATTGCTTTATTTTGAGTTAAGTTATTCTTGAGTTGAGAAGAGATAAGGTAAGTGTTTCTTTCAGAATCTTTTCAGGCCTATGTATTATTTAGCATTCCAACTCGCACACTCGTACATTCAATGTACTAATGCCAGTTGGCCTGCATCGTCTTATGATGCAGACGCAGGTAACCAGGATCAGCATCCAGCGCTTCGTTGATCCAGCTTGAGCACTCAGAGTCTGTGGTGAGCCTCCTTGCATTCGGATGGCTCTTTTATTTTCTTTCTAGTTTAGTTCATTAGGATGTTGTGGGGTTGTCCCAACATCCGTCTCAGTTGTTTTAGAGGCTTCATAGACAGTCAGTTATTAGTTCTTTAGTCTTCTCATTTTATTTTATGTTAAGACTTGGGTTGCCATTTTGGCCAAGTTGAATGTTTAATTCTTTTAATATTCTAAGTTATATTATTAAGTTATTTGAGTAAGTTCATTTGATCATTGTATTAATATTTAAGTCTTCTGTTGAGTAAGTAAGCCAGACCAAGGGTTCGCTCGAGGCCAACAATGGTCTTTGAGTGCTAGCCACATCCGGGATGTAGGCTCGGGGCGTGACATATAGATTGTCTATAATCAGAATGTCATTTAATTTTGCTTAGGTATTATAAAAATTCAATTAAAATAAACAAATTTGATTCTTTTTATGACTTGATATTGTTTGTGTTCTTTCACCCTTCAATACACTTCATCTTCAGCCCAACTTTCATACCCCCTCCACTCACACGACACTTACGAGTTAGGACTCATTTGTTTTCATGAAGATCAAAATATCTGAATTTGAATGTTCTTCTGAATATTAAGATATGCATTAAGATTTAGAAGTAATATTAAGAATTTGCATTGAGATCTGAATACTAAATAGTTAAATTGTTTGTTTTCTCAACATCAAAATGTATAAAATTCCTTTTTTTTGTTTTAAAAAATAATAAAAATAAAATTCAAATTCGACGAATATTCTATTACTTCATTTTATTAATTAGATACCAAATATTAAATTATTCTTATTATTCATTAATTTCAATTTAATACGACTCTCTTTTTCAAACACATTAATTTCTCTGCATATTTGTAATATATTTAGCCAAACTTCTAAAATCAATTTATTTTGAAAATAATAAATGTATTTGGTTAGAAAGTATTTGTGTTGGCCAAATTTACACAACACTTTTGAACGAATAATTAATGTTTCGCCAAACTTTTAAAACATAGTTTTAAGGGTATTTTTCTATAAAATATTTTTCAATAAAGTGTTTTCAAGCAAAGGCTACTCTTTTTAGCTTCCGAAAAATAACTTTTGGTTTTTTCTCGAAACACACTTATTTTCTATCAACAGTTTTGCCAAAGACTTCACTTTTGAAAAGAATAAAAAATTGGCCTACAGGTTACTATAAAGTGAGAGTAAAGGTGAAAATAAATAATTAATTATATCTGAAAAAATTTAAATATAACATTTATTTTTAGAGTAACTATTTTGGATCTAGCTATTTTTAATACGCATGATAAATTAAGATGGATAAAAGGGAGTAGCTTGTTTGGCTAATATTTTAAAATCTTGAGAATTGCGTTTTATAAGAAGTCTATATCGAAAAAATTGGAGATAAATAATTAGGACAAGAAGTAGGATCACGTAAGAATAGTATTTTTTTTGCATTTGGAAAGTTCAACTAATATAAACCCAAAACTCTTTTAACCTTACGTGATGTGCTTGAGTCAAGTTTTGTCTTCATGCCATTCGATTTTTAGTTGAAAATGTCCATTTTTACCTGAGTCAGTAACATACTTTCCCTACTGCCTGTGATTTCCATTTTTGTTGTTCTTAATTTTTTTTTCCTACCCACTACTTCAATTTGTCTCAGATATTTGACATTAGCTTTGAGTTCTTTTGCTTTTTATCTGAATATGTGTTTACCTGGTCTGGTATTTTGGGTTAGCTACAACATTTTGAAACTTGTCATGATCTCATTATTCCAGCAAAAATCACTTAGAGTAGTGTAGCATTGTTGATCTAATAATTGTGGGACATAGCATTTGTTAATCGCTAAGTAAGATTTTTTTTCCCGCTTGTTGGCTTGTGTTCTAAAGTGACTATTGTGTAAGTCAATCCACGCCTCCACCTTGAATATGGTGTTTCTTCATTCCAATTGTTTTTTTTTGTCATGACATTGTAAGGACCCTTAATCGTATCGGACTATAGTTGTGTGATTGATTTCTTGGCATGTGATAATTGTTCTTTGTTGTAGTGTGCAAGACTTGAAGTTGTGGCATGTTGATTTATTTTTGTTTGTATTTCACTTAAAGTAAGTACCCTTATAATACTTTCCCTTCCCTTAAAAATAATTTCAAGTTTCAAACTATTTATTCTCATAATTTAGTCATGTATGCTTTTATTTTAAGACAGTTTAGCCAAATAGTTAATTGCCGGATAACCGCGTATTAGCGAGAATTTTGGCTGCTTTCAAACCCTTCCCAAAATGCTAATAAGAACCCTGAACCCCTTTTAAGTTTTCATTAGATTATCTATTTTAGTCATGCATCGCAGAATTGGCCTAGACCCACATCTCCAACTGAAATTAGGAGTTTCTTGGGCTTAGCTGGCTACTATAGAAGGTTTGTTGAGGGGTTCTCGTCTATTGCATCTCCTTTGACAAAGTTGACTCAGAAAGCAGTGAAATTTCAATGGTCTGAAGATTGTGAGAAAAGCTTTCAGGAACTGAAAAAGAGATTGATCACAGCTCCAATATTGACGTTAACAGAAGGTACTCAAGGTTTTGTGGTGTATTGTGATGCATTTAGAATTGGTTTGGGTTGTGTCCTAATGCAGAATGGCAAGGTTATAGCTTATGTCTCCAGACAGTTGAAAGTTCACGAGAAGAATTACCCAACCCATGATTTAGAGTTAGCGGCTGTAGTGTTCGCTTTGAAGATATGGCGTCATTACTTGTATGGTGTGCATGTCGACGTATTCACTGATCACAAGAGCCTTCAATATGTGCTTACTCAGAAAGAGCTTAATCTCAGACAGAGGAGGTGGTTAGAATTACTCAAGGACTATGACCTTAGTATTCTTTACCACCCAGGTAAGGCTAATGTTGTTGCTGATTCTTTGAGTAGGTTGTCTATGGGTAGTACCGCCCATATTGAAGAAAGAAGGAGAGAGTTGGCAAAAGTTGTGCACAGACTGGCATGCCTGGGAGTTAGACTTACAGATTCCGCAGAAGGAGGAATAGCGGTGGCAAACGGGGCCGAGTCATCACTAGTGTCAGAAGTGAAAGAGAAACAAGATCAAGATCCCATTTTGCTTGAGTTGAAGGCAAATGTTCAAAAGCAAAGAGTGTTAGCTTTTGAACAAGGGGGAGATGGTGTTTTGAGGTATCAAGGTAGATTGTGCGTACCGTTGGTAGATGGGCTTCAAGAGAGGATTATGGAAGAAGCTCATAGCTCCAGATATTCCATTCATCCGGGTTCCACCAAGATGTATCGTGATTTGCGTGAAGTTTATTGGTGGAATGGCATGAAGAAGGGCATTGCAGAGTTTGTTGCTAAGTGTCCAAATTGCCAACAAGTGAAAGTGGAACACCAAAGGCCCGGTGGTTTAGCTTAGAGGATAGAACTTCCGGAATGGAAGTGGGAGATGATCAAATATGGATTTCATCACAGGGTTGCCAAGGTCTCGCAGACAACATGATTCCATTTGGGTGATTGTCGACAGAATGACAAAGTCAGCGCATTTTCTACCGGTAAAGACTACTAATTCAACAGAAGATTATGCCAAGTTATATGTTCAAGAGATAGTGCGACTTCATGGAGTCCCAATCTCCATTATTTCAGATAGAAGTGCACAGTTCATTGCACAGTTCTGAAAATCTTTTCAGAAAGGCTTGGGTTCGAAGGTGAACTTAAGTACTGCCTTTCATCCTCAGACTGATGGGCAAGTAGAGCGTACTATTCAGACTCTAGAAGATATATTGAGAGCTTGTGTGATCGATTTCAAAGGCAATTGGGATGATCGCCTACCTCTCATTGAGTTTGCCTACAATAACAGTTATCACTCTAGCATCCAGATGGCTCCTTACGAAGCTCTTTATGGGAGAAGATGTAGATCTCCTATTGGATGGTTTGAAGTTGGTGAAGCACAGTTGATAGGACCAGATTTAGTTCACCAAGCTATGGAGAAGGTGAAAGTGATTCAAGAGAGATTGAAAACGGCACAGAGTCATCAGAAATCCTACAGTGATGTTAGGAGAAGGGCGTTAGAATTCGAAGTAGACGATTGGGTATATTTGAAGGTTTCACCCATGAAGGGGGTTATGAGGTTTGGTAAGAAGGGGAAACTTAGTCCCCGATATATTGGACCTTACCGCATAGCCAAGAGAATTGGCAATGTTGCTTATGAGTTGGAGTTACCACAGGAACTAGAAGCGGTTCATCCAGTATTTCACATCTCCATGTTGAAGAAGTGCATATGCGATCCTTCATTGATCCCATCGACTGGAAGTATTAAGATCAAGGATAACTTATCTTATGAGGAGGTTCCTGTTCAGATTCTAGATCGTCAAGTTCGTAGGTTGAGAACGAAAGATGTAGCCTCAGTCAAGGTCCTATGGAGGAACCAATTTATTGAGGAAGCAACTTGGGAAACCGAAGAGGAAATGAAGAACAGGTACCCAGACCTCTTTGAATCCGGAGGAAATGCAAATTAAGGTATTAATTTCCCTCTTAGTACTCTTTTAATCATCTTGATCATGTTGTTATTGTTGCGCTTGCATGGTTGTTTGTTGGGTGTTGAGTTAATGTTACACCCTTAGCTTTGTAAGAGTAACCTCATTCAAGGACGAATGTTCCTAAGGGGGAGATATTGTAACATCCGGCAGTTTGAAATAACTATGGAAAAGCTTGAAATTTGGAAATAGTCATTTTTGGAAAAATTTAAAATCTGGAAATTTGGCTGTGGAAATCAGTGAGTTTTTGGCCAACTTTGAGCAGTCATAACTCCTAGCTCAGGATGAGTTTGGAGTATTTCCAGTTATGGTTGTGAAGCTTGTGGAATGATCTTTCTAACGCCACCGAGTTTTCTCGATTCCGAGTTCGTATGAGCGAGTTATGGCCATTGAAAGTTAGGCAGTTGGCAGGGAATCCGTCCGGAAATTTCAAGGGCATTTTGGTCTTTTCCCTAGCCAATTCTTTTGGGATTATATTGTTGTATAGGTCTGATCTTTGGATCATTTTGTCCCATTTTAAAAGAGTAAAAGCTAGGGCTTGAGAAGAAGAAGAGAAGAAGAAGAGAAGAAGGGGAAGAAGAAGAGAAGAAAGAAGAGATCAACTAGTTCCGTCAAGGTTCCGTCGTGGAAATCGTCGGGGGTGATCCCGGGGGTGATCCCTATCAAGGTATGTGAGTTCTTTGTATGGGTTGATCCTTTCCCCAACACACCAAGCTCATTTTATGATTTGAGAAAAGATTGGAATTGTTGTTGAAGTTGTTGAAGTTGTTAGTTGTTGATGTTGTTAGTTGTGTTGTTGAAGTTATTGTTGGTTGTGGGACATGATTGGATTGTGCATTTGAGTTGTAACCTATTGTATGTTGAGAGATTTATGATCCCTAGTGTTTGGGGTTAAAACCATTGAAGTAAGGATGGTTTAGAGTTGAAGAAAAAGGGGAGAAAAGTCGAGTTTTCTGGGCAAGGGGTCGGCACGTCGCGCCTGCCAGCGCGCCCCAAAAGGGGCTCTGAGGTTTTCCCCTTGGGGCGGTGCGCCTCTCAGCACGCCAGCAGTCCCTCTCTGAAGTTTATGGTCTGGCGCTCCGCGCCTCTCAGAGCGCCAATAGCGCCAAGTTTTCCTATTCTTTCCATGCTTTCTCATGCATGTTCCTAGGTGTTATACCTATGTTCCCTAGTTGTTTCCAACACCCCAAAGTGTTTCTAAACATCCCGAACTCATCTAAATACGTGTGATCATACACCTTGAATCCATAGTTCAATTCAAGGCAAGTTAGTATCAAGTTAAAGAGAAGTTAGAGTCAAGTCAAGCAAAGTTAAGAAGTTAGTTCAAGTAAGTTTTCAAAGTTGTTCAAGAGTCTTTATTGAACGTTTTCACTTCATTCTAAG
>NC_064286.1:58949087-58985776 GCF_019186545.1 Solanum stenotomum
CAGAAGCTATTGTATTTTTATATACATCAGTTCATTGTATTTCTATATACATTTCAGGCTTATTGTATCTTTGTATACACACAGAGTTTATAGCATGTTTTAAACAGTCTTTCTTTATATCGCACTTGTTTTAAATTGACTTATATTGAAAGAAGTCAGTCAGGTTGAGTGGAGTTGAGCCAGGTAAGCTATTCAGTTTCTTCCAGATCTCCTTCTAGCCTATGTTGCTTAGTTTTCCAGCTCACATACTCGTACATTCCATGTACTGATGTCAGTTGGCCTGCATCTTATTATGATGCAGATACAGGTACCCCGGATCAACATCCTGCACGTCGTTGATCCAGCTGAGCACCCCAGAGTCAGTGGTGCGCCTTCTTTCTTTCCGGAGGACTCGGTTATTTTGTGTTCTTAGTTTTGTCCTAGTAGGATGTTGTGGGGTCTGTCCCAACATCTATCTCAGTATTGTAGAGGCTTCATAGACAGTCAGTCAGTTAGTTTTGAGTCTCTTATATATGTAAATATTCTATGTTGAGACCCGAGGTGCCTTGTTGGCCAGATTTGTATCAGTTAAGTTGTCTTATGACTTTGCTTTGCATGAAGTTATTCTGTTGAGTTAGGTTTCCGCTGAGTTAAGAAAGCCAGGCCAAGGGTTCGCTTGGGGCCAGTTATGGTCTCCGAGTGCCGGTCCCGCCCAGGGTGTAGACTCGGGGCGTGACATGGCTTTTCTCTGGCTTTTCTCTTCATCTTTTTTTTTCTGTTTTGTTTTGTTAATATTGGAAAATCGCTATTCTAGGGGTGTTCGCTAATTAGTCCTTATTAAGTGGATGATGTTGTTAATATGAGTTATGTATGCTAGTTTGCTTTCATGGATTAGTCATAATATCGTTTGAGGTTTTTGCTAAATTTTATCAAGTATGGTTGTTACTGTCTTTCTCTGTTCGAGCGCGTTTAGACGTTCCCCTTTTTGAACCTTCACTCGAGTGTTATTAATCTGTTCTATTTTGTGTATGTCGTGCTTAAGTATCGAGCGTGCCTTGTTTAAGTTGTTTAATGCTAATATTCATGTAAGCTTAAGTTCTCTAATAAGCTAATATGGTTGATATTAGTCTCATGCTTGTTCTAACCATGTAATTTTCACCTATTTCTTTGATGTTTTGTTGTCTTATGTGACGTGCTTAAGTCAAGTTTTATCTTCATGCCATCGTTTTTTAGTTGAAAATGTCTCATTTTTACCTGAGTCGATAGCATACTTTCCCTACTGTCTGTGATTTCCATTTTTTTTTCTTAATTTTTTTTTTCCTACCCACTACTTTAATTTGGCTCAGATATTTGACATTAGCTTTGAGTTCTTATGCTTTTTATTTGAATGTGTGTTTACTTGGTCTGGTATTTTGGGTTAGCTACAACATTTTGAAACTTGTCATGATCTCATTATTCCAGCAAAAATCACTTAGAGTAGTGTAGCATTGTTGATCTAATAATTGTGGGACATAGCATTTGTTAATCGCTAAGTAAGATTTTTTTTCCCTGCTTGTTGGCTTGTGTTCTAAAGTGACTATTGTGTAAGTCAATCCACGCATCCACCTTGAATATGGTGTTTCTTCATTCCAACTGTTTTTTTTTCATAACATTGTAAGGACCCTTAATCGTATCGGAGTATAGTTGTGTGATTGATTTCCTGGCATGTGATAATTGTTCAATTTAAAGTGAATTGTTCTTTGTTGTAGTGTGCAAGACTTGAAGTTGTGGCATGTTGATTTATTTTTATTTGATTTCCCTTATTAAATCAGCGAGTGGTTACTTACATTCTGTTTCTTTTTTTTATACATGTAAAATTTGTTCGGGTACTACGGACCTCATCCTTGCATTTTTCTTTGGACTACGGAAGCCCAATTCCTTTTTATCCAAGTCGGCCAGTTATAAAAAATCGACGAATAGATCTCAGAGTTGAAAGAATATGCAGCGGATCGAAAAAATTGAAAAGACTGGGACAGAGGCCTACTCTTAATTCCAAAGTTGTATTTTGTTATTTTGGACCTAAGCCCTTGTCATTTTACTTATTATTATCTTGTTAGAATTTAGGACAGGTGGCAAGAATTGGGCCAAAGACCCAAAATTAAATTAGGCCCAAGTGTTGGGCCAGGCGGACAGAAAAACCAGACTTGGGCCCACGTCTCTCTCTTTATTTTTATTGTTTTTTACATGTTTACTTGTTATTAATTGATGTTAATCTTAAGGTTTTAAAAATTCAACTCCCCAAAAAGAAAGTCATTTTGAGTTAAATTAAAACAAACTTATTTTTTAATTGACCTTTGGAATATTTATTGTATTTCACTTAAAGTAAATACCCTTATAATACTTTCCCTTCCCTTAAAAATAATTTCAAGTTTCAAATTGTTTATTTTCATAATTTAGTCATGTATGCTTTTATTTTAAAACAGTTTAGCCAAATAGTTAATTGCCGAATAACCGCGTATTAGCGAGAATTTCAGTTGCTTTCAAATCCTTCCCGAAATGCTAATAAGTACCCCGAACCCCTTTTAAGTTTTCATTAGATTTTCTGTTTTAGTCTTTTGAAAACGACAGTTTTCTTAATTTCCCTTTAAAAATTATGTGGCGACTCTTAAAACCAGTCTAAATCTATTTTTAATATAAAACAAGAGTAACTTCTTGGACCTCTAAATTTCTTTCTTATGCTGAGAGAGTACAACTTCTGAAAAGTGTTCTCTTCTTCATTCAAGTGTATTGGTCTCAAATCTTTTTTCTTCCTAAGAAGTTAGTTCAGGCTATTGAAAAAAATTGCAGAATTTTCATCTGGACAGGAGGAGTGAAGGTTTCAAAGAATGCTTCGCTAGCCTGGGACAAACCTTGTATGCCTAAGACTACTAGTGGAGTGAACTTTCTCAATATTTCTTCTTGGAACAAGGCTACTCTTTGCAAACTCTTGTGGACTCTTAGCCATAAAAAAGATAAGTTATGGATTAAATGGGTTCACATGTATTATGTAAAGGGCGAAACTCTATGGGAGGCCAATACAAAACAAGCATCTTGGCTTATCAAGAAAATCTTCAAAGCTACGGAGTACGTGGAAGCTGTTGGTTACACAGATGATCAATTCCAAAGATTGCACTATTTTTCTGTAAAAAAAGATGTACCAATTGGTGCAAGGGGTGTTTCCAAAAGTAAGATGGAAGAAGTTAGTTTGCAATACCTCTTCTTCCCCCAAATAGTTGTTCATTATGATGTTGGTTGGTCATGGAAGGTTGTACATGAAGGATAGGATGATTCACTGGGGAATGAGTGTTAATCCAGTATGCCCTTTGTGTGAATCAGAGAATGAGTCGATCTTACACCTTTTCTTTGGGTGCTTTGTTTCAACATCAGCGTGGAACAAGCTACTACAATGGCTAGGACAAAGACGACAAGCAAAAGAATGGGAAGAAGAACTTACATTGGAAGTGAATCACCATAATGGGAATAGTACTGCAGCAACAATTTATAGAATGGCAAGAGAGGACCCAAATTGTGTTTTCAAGGCAGAAGAGAAATATTGGTCCTTGTGAAGAGAATAATTCAAGATGTATATTTTAGAGGTTGTCTCAAAGTGAAATTAACTAAATACTTGACGATGTTGAACTACTATCCAAGCTAAAATAGTCGATAGATGGTTAGGAGATTAAAGGTTATTATTCGGGTTCGATCTAGTCGGAATAGTTCTTTTTTTCCTTTTTTTTTGAGCTGTAAACTTCTCTTTGGTAATAAAATGCTTACTTACCAAAAAAATATTATATTATAGAAAATTTAAAAACTACATGTTTATACAAACTTTAAAAAGTTATAGACAAAAAGATTGAATGTCTATGGTGACAAAACTGAAAAACCAAAGGAAATCATCATCATATACAAAATACAAACCATCGTATATAATTACAAATCAAACGAAGAATTGTTAGTTGCGAATCATACAAATATGAAGAATTATACAAACGTGGCAAATTATACAAATTTGAAGTCAGGCCACGTAATTAATGGTGAATGTTAGTCGCGAGTGGTAATTATAGCAAACTATAGCTATAATAACTAATTAAGTAGTATAAATTTGCTTAACAACGTAACTTTTCCTACTTAATATTGGGTTGGCTACCGATGAGCCGACCTTAGTGTCATGTCCCGCCACTATTCGAGCCTAATTTTGCAGCAAAGTAGGCGTAGAGGTTTCTAGAGTCAAGTGGAGAACTCTAGAATGCCTTGGAGACTTCAAGAAGGCCTTGGAGAACTCTAGATTATGTAGAATTCTCTAGAAAGGGGGCCAATATGTAAATACCTTAGAGACTTCTCATGTAAATATTAATTGCACTTTAGTCCTTAGGAAGTAGTATAAATAGAGGTGCCTCTCATTTGCAAGGCATCACCAAGTGTAAAGCATTCTCCAAAGCAATACAAAAAGGCTTCTTCCAAAACTTTCTCTTTGTTCTTTCTAAGTCTTTCTTAAGCATTCTCTTAGCGATCCAAGTCCTAAAGGCTTCCTTGAGTTTATAATATCTTGAAAGAGTAGTGAGTAAATTGTCAAGGGCCGCACGGAACTTTAGCCAACACTCTAAGTCCGTGACAAAATGGTATCAGAGCAAAGGTTTGCACTAAGGGAATGCCAACTGAAGGGGACGTAAACGCCGCTAGCACCACCAACATTCCTCCGGATGGTGGAAAGAAGTCCCAAAAGGGAAAGAAACACCAAAAGAGTCCTGAGGAAATGCTGCTGGATCCTACACCAAGCGAGGCGCTAACATCTCATCCACCCTCAACCACCGAGGCCAGTGACGATGAACACGGCGAGGGGGCCATCGACGTCACTGCAGGAGAAGAGTGGGTCTCAAGGGTTGAAGTGTCCAGGCAGGCCGTGGAGATATTAGGCCGACGCATGAACGTGGCTGATGGCAAATTCAAGACTCTTAAAGACTTCACCCTTGAGGAGACCGAAAACATCCACAAGGAGTTGGAAGGACGCCAGCGGGCCGAGTTCGAGATGAAGGAGGCCATCACCTCCTTGGAGTGTCGGCTCATGGAGGCATTGAACACAATTGAAACCATGAAGGCTGAAATGAGGACACTCAAGGAAGGCATGGAAGCTGGAGGATCTGCATCACCCCACCGTGATAGGGAAGCCAGGGTCGAGGCTCCTAAGCCACCCATGTTTAAAGGCATCCGCGATGCTCAAGAGGTGGAGAATTTCTTGTGGCACTTGGAGAATTACTTCAAGTGTAGCCGAGTGAAGAGTGATGAGACCAAGATCAACATTGTCGTGTTGTATTTTTCAGAGATGATCATGCTGTGGTGGAGGCGCAAAGAAGCCGAGATAAGGAAGGGGACGTGCACCATCAACACGTTGGAGCAATTTCGCGAAGAATTCAAGAAAGCCTTCTTTCCTAATAACGTCATATACGAGGTTAAGCGCAAGTTCCGGGAGCTGAAGCAAACAGAAAGCATTCGGGCGTACGTGAAAGAGTTCACAACTCTAACGCTTCAGATTCCCAACCTCACGGACGAAGACATGTTGTTCCACTTCATGGACGGGTTACAGAATTGGGCCAAGACGGAGTTGGAGCGGCGACAGGTCAAGACCATAGATGAAGCCATCACCCAGGCCGAGTCTTTGACAGATTTCAAACATGATCAGCATGACAAGGCAAAGGGCAAGGATGCAAGGAGCAGTCATGCCAAAGGTGGGGGAGACCGTGGCCGAGGCAAGGAGCAGCAGGCACACCCCAAGCAGCACAACCCCCACAAGCCGGACAACAGACGATTCGTGCGCCAGAACTACACGGAGAAGAAGGCGCAGACCACTAAGGGAGATGGTTGCTACATATGCGAAGGACCACACGGCTATGCCAGGTGCCCGGAGATGAAGAACCTTGGTGTCATCCTACGCGAACGAAAGGAGAAGGACGCACAGGAGCAAGGGCAAGACGCAGGCACGACGCAGTTGGGCATGGTTGGACTATGCAGGGCGATAGCCAAGCAGACAGAGAAGCCAGGAGACTTCAGCACACAGTATGTAGACATCTCCATTAATGGACGTACAGCTCGTGCCATGGTGGACACCGGGGCAGAAGCAAACATCATGACCAAGACGGCGACAGAGAGGTTAGGGCTGAACTATGTTCCAAGCAACACCCGCCTCAAGACGGTCAATGCACCACCGACCCCCGTGTGCGGAATCACCCAAGGAGTGAGCATCACGTTGGGAAGTTGGCAAGGTAAGACAAAATTTACCGTCGCTCCTTTGGATATCTTTGACATTATTCTTGGGCAAGAGTTCTTCCAGTGGTGCCACACGATGATTGACCCCCAACTCCAACGACTCATGGTCCTGGAGCGGGAAGGGTCATGCATGGTACCTCTAGTCAAGGTACCAAAGAAGGAAGAACACGCCCTCCTATCGGCCATGCAGATCATGAAAGGCCTGAAGAAAGGAGAGTCGACGTTCTTAGCTATCATTGCAAGTTCGAGAGAAGACAATGGTGCTAGGGAATCCTTGCCACCGATCGTAGAGAAGGTCCTTGAAGAAAACAAGGATGTGATGCCAGCCGAGCTGCCAAAGATCCTACCTCCAAGGCGCGAGATATATCACAAGATAGAGCTGGAAGTTGGAGCCAAGCCACCCGCACATGCCCCTTACCGCATGGCTCCACCCGAACTGGAGGAGCTAATGAAGCAGTTGAAGGAGCTCCTCGAGGCCGGACACATCCATCCATCCAAGGCACCTTATGGCGCGCCGGTATTATTCCAAAAGAAGAAGGATGGATCCTTGCGCTTATGCATCGACTATCGGGCGCTTAATAAGGTAACAATTAAGAACAAATATCCTATCCCGCTTATTGCAGATTTATTTGACAGACTTGGACAAGCGAAGTACTTCACGAAGGTGGACCTCCAAAAAGGTTACTACCAAGTACGCATCGCAGAGGGGGACGAGCCGAAGACAGCGTGCGTTACCAGATATGAAGCATACGAGTGGTTGGTGATGCCTTTTGGCCTAACCAACGCACCCGCCACGTTCTGCACGCTGATGAACAAGATCTTTCACCCCTACCTGGATCAGTTCGTGGTGGTGTACTTGGACGACATAGTCATCTACAGCAACACCTTGGAGGAGCACGTAGAGCATCTAAGGAAAGTCTTACGAGAAAACCAGCTTTATATTAAGCGGGAGAAATGCGAGTTTGCCCAACATGAAGTGCATTTCTTAGGTCGTATCATTAGCCAGGGCGAACTACGGATGGACGAGGCCAAAGTACGGGCAATCCAAGAATGGGAGGTGCCCACTAAAGTGACTGAACTACGATCGTTCCTTGGACTTGCAAATTATTATCATAGGTTTATAAGGGGATATCTGCAAAGGCCGCTCCGCTGACCGAGTTATTGAAGAAAAATAAGCCATGGGTTTGGAGCGCGGAGTGCCAACAAGCCTTCGAAGGTCTCAAGGCCGCGATAACAGAAAAACCGGTCTTGACACTGCCCGACTTTTCGAAGACCTTCGAAGTACACACAAATGCCTCAGACTTTGCCATTGGGGGAGTTTTAATGGAAGAAAAACACCCAATAGCATTCGAAAGCCGCAAGCTGAACGAGACCGAACGGCGCTATACGGTGAAGGAAAAAGAAATGACGGCCATAGTACATTGCCTGCATACGTGGAGACACTACTTGTTAGGCTCCAAGTTTGTGGTCAAGACGGACAACGTAGCCACTAGCTACTTTCAATCACAGAAAAAGATCACCCCAAAACAAGCTAGGTGGCAAGACTTTCTAGCCGAGTTCGACTACGCCTTGGAGTATAAATCGGGAAGAGGCAATGTTGTGGCCGATGCGCTAAGCAGAAAAGCCGAACTTGGTGCCATCACGACAGCCCATTGCGATATTCAAGATGCAATCAGAGATGGCATGCAACATGATCCTGAGGCCAAGAAGCTGATGGAGCTAGCCGCCCAAGGCAAGACTAGGCGCTTTTGGGTAGAGGATGGCCTCTTGCTCACGACCGGTCGAAGGGTCTACGTGCCGAGATTCGGGACTATCAGGCGGTGAATAATCAAGGAAAGCCACGACACACCGAGGGCCGGGCATCCAGGGCAGCGACGAACCAGGGCACTGATTGAGGCTATCTATTTCTGGCCACGCATGCGAGACGATATCAAGTGCTATGTGTAGACTTGTCTTGTGTGCCAGCAAGACAAGGTAAAGCAAAGGCATCCAGGAGGACTACTAGAGTCGCTACCCGTAGCGGAACGTCCATGGGAAAGCGTAACTATGGACTTCATCACCTCCCTACCTAAGTCCGACGGGTACGAAACTATCATGGTCGTGGAGGACAGGTTCTCAAAGTATGCTACCTTCATACCCGCCACAGCCGGATGCACCGCAAATGAGGCCGCTCGATTGTTCTTCAAGAACGTGGTGAAATATTGGGGGCTGCCAAGGCACATCACTAGCGACCGAGACCCCCGCTTTACTGGGAACTTTTGGAAGGAGCTGTTCGAGATATTTGGCATAAAACTTCACTTCTCCACAAATTTCCACCCGCAGACCGACGGCCAGACCGAACGCGTCAACGCCCTGCTGGAGTGCTACTTAAGGCACTATGTTAGTGCGCATCAGAAGGATTGGGCCAAACTCCCAGACATGGCACAATTTTCTTATAACTTACAAAGGAGTGAGTCCACCGGGCGCACACCATTTGAATTGGCGACGGGCCAACAGCCCCAAACTCCGCATTCTTTACCGGCCGCTTTCGAAGGGAAGAGTTTGAAAGCTTACCATCTTGCCAAAGGATGGGAAGAGCAGCTTGACACTACCAAGTCCTACTTAGACAAGGCAGCAAACAAGATGAAAAAGTTTGCCGACTGCAAGAGGCGTCCCACAGACTATAAGGAAGGCGACATGGTCTTGGTGAAATTCAATCCAAGACAGTTCAAGGCACTAAGAGACGTTCATCAAAACTTAGTGCGAAAATATGAGGGTCCGTTCAAGATCGTTGTCAAGGTGGGCAAGATCTCATACAAGGTGGAGTTGCCTCCACACTTCAAAATCTATCCGGTGTTTCATGCAAGCGTCCTCAAGCCTTACCATGAGGACAAGAAAGACACCAGCCGAAACCAACCCCGCTGGGCCCCATCACTGTCACTGCCTCGCATGACCGGGAGATTGAAGCTATCATAGATTATCAAGCCAAACGGAAGCGGGGTCAACAAGCCAGCGCCATGTTCCTTGTGCATTGGAAGGGACAATCTCCAGAGGAGGCCACATGGGAGAAATATGAAGACTTGTGACAATTTAAAGACCAAATCCGGGATTTTCTGCAGCAGTGCGCCGTGGTCGTCGCATCATCGGATGGGGGAGCGTGTCATGTCCCGCCACTATTCGAGCCAAATTTTGCAGCCAAGTAGGCGTAGAGGTTTCTAGAGTCAAGTAGAGAACTCTAGAATGCCTTGGAGACTTCAAGAAGGCCTTGGAGAACTCTAGATTATGTATAATTCTCTAGAAAGGGGGCCAATATGTAAATACCTTAGGGACTTCTCATGTAAATATGAATTGCACTTTAGTCCTTAGGAAGTAGTATAAATAGAGGTGCCTCTCATTTGCAAGGCATCACTCAAGTGTAAAGCATTCTCCAAAGCAATACAAAAAGCCTTCTTCCAAAACTCTCTCTTTGTTCTTTCTAAGTCTTTCTTAAGCATTCTCTTAGCGATCCAAATCCTAAAGGCTTCCTTGAGTTTACAAGATCTTGAAAGAGTAGTGAGTAAATTGTTAGGGCCGCACGGAACTTTAGCCAACACTCTAAGTCTGTGACATTAGGCTATATACACATTGGACCTAAAAATGATTAGGAAAAAAAATGAATCAACTTGAGAAACAAAATACAATTAGATTACTGACCAAAAAAATTTAAAGCAAACAACATTAAATAAATTTACATAGGACCAAAAATAAATTGAATGAACTTAGCAAACAAAAGTAAAAAAGAATTAGGGATCTTTGCAAATTTAAAGGTATAGTCATTTCTTTGTCACATAGCTCAAACAAACACTTTATGTGATACAATTTTAACAAAAACTCCAGTTTTAAGTACTCAGACTGTCACGATTCAAAATGGGTCATGAATGACACACACACTTAATCTTCTAGGTGGGGAAATCAACGAATGCAAACCTCAACTTATATTAGCTATTCAACTTATGAAATACAACAACAATATGAAAACTCAAATCTTATTAAAGTAAGAAATAAAATCAACTAGAGTCTATTACATAACATCCCAAATATGAAAGTCATCACATTAAAGACATCTAATTTCAAAATATCAAGTCTGAGAGTATCGAAAACACCAGAATAGATAAATAGAATAGTTGTGCTCGAAATCTAAGGACATCTTGCCATAACCGAGGAATTCCAACACGAGCTAGAAGGAATAGCTCACCCTAAAACCTGATGTATTGGAGACTGGCTAAAGTTATGGATGAGTCAAAGTTGTTGGTATGCTCGTTGCACTCTTCAAAAGGAAAACGGAGAAAAAATACAAGTAGAGATCAGTACATGACAACATTTACTGAGTATATATCATCGACCGACTCAAAATAGAAATTAACATGCATAAAGTAATAACATAAAATCAACTATAACACTTAGCAGGTGGCAAGCAATAAGGAACATGAACAAGTGACAACAACAATGAAGCAAGTACGTAATTAACCAACAATATCAAGAACACACATGAAGACTCAGGCCTCCACACCACTCTTTTTTGGGAAATGGGTTCTTTGAAATTGAGTATACTAAGTTATTTTGATATGTTTTCCTTTAATATTACCATACCAAAACATGACACCCGGTCCAATAATATAGTTAATTAATCATTCTTTATCATCATTTTTCACTTTCGTAACAATATTTCATCAAGTCTTATTTATTCAAGGCATCATTTTGATAGAGTAAGTTCATGATCATGGATTTTACGGTCTTGGTATTACAGATCAATCACAACAACATATAGATCATTCAAACCACAATAATTAAGTACGTAGAATATTTTACAACATTACTCATTGACTATCAATCACTATTAAGAGTCTCTCTATCACATAGAATAAACCATAATCTACCTTAATCGAAGAACCATAGTCAAGCAGGCTAATTCCCCAATGCTTTTCCTTTTCTCAATGTCTCTGAACATTTTCAATATATCAAGTATACAATATTCGTAAGCAAACGAGTTCGTAGACACTCATATTACTATATTTCTAGCCTAGACATAAAAAACTCACTCAAACCTATAATCAATTTCCTAATTTTTTATGCCAACTAATATATCAAGTCTCATATTTCATAAATTTCAAGCTTAGAATTAAGTCTCAATTTTCTCTAAATATCATAAATTTAATGATATTTATATAATATAATATATCTAATAGTTAATTACATATACCAATATATCAAAATTTGAATCATAATATAATAACTATAAGAAACAAATTTGGAAAAAGACCCACGCGGCACATTATGGACAATTCACGAAAAACTAATCATTTTTGCACCTCAGATCATACACTCTATTGCAGCAACAACATATATATAACATCACCTTTGCCAATATCCCTTTTCTTTTCTTCCCAATCCAATTATTATAGTAATGAAAGGATTTTTCATCTATCAGAAATTATCATTTTAAAACAATATTGAAATTCAAATGTAGTTTTATCTGGAGAAATATCACATTTATGCTTTGTAGTTCGTGCACAGGTAACTCTTTTCGTCTGTCTTTTAATTATTTAGGGCAATTATTATGAACTAATCATTAAATAAATATTAAAATTCCACTAACTTCTTCCTACATATGGGTCATGCATGTGATAAGAGTACTATATAAATTATGGACATGACTCATTAACCATCAACTAATAAAAAATAATTATTTAATAAGGACCCATCAAATAAATAACGATAGTTAATTGAATAGTTCAAAATTCTGATTTAAAATTTACAGGAAGGTTTTTTTATGGAAGAAGTAGGTCTAGTATTCGAAATCACCTAAATGATCATTACATTAGATACCAATTTACCCACCGTTCGTTCCGAATGGTCAAAAGAAAGGCGAGGGTAAGAAAGGGTACCTGACTCGATGAAAATATGTGAATATCTTTCATGCATATCAGCCTCAGTCTCCCAAGTGGACTCTTCAACCGACCGATTCTTCCACTGGACCTTGATAGATGTAATCTCATTTGACCTCAACTAGCGGACCTCTCAATCTAGAATAGCTACACACTCCTCCTCATAAGACAGATTCTCATCAAGCAGGATCGAATCCCAGCGAATAATATAATTTGTATTATCATGATATTTCTTCAATATAGACACATGAAATATCAGGTGTACTTCAAAAAATTTTGGAGGCAAAGTCAACTCATAGGCCACCTCTCTCACACGTTTAAGAACTTCAAATTACTCAATATACCTCGAACTACGCTTACCTCGCTTACCAAATCTCATCACACTCTTCAAGGGTGAAACCTTCAGCAACACTTGTTCTCCCTCCATAAATTCCAAGTCCTTGAACTTCCAGTCTGCATACTCTTTATGCTTGCTCGCAGCTGCTAGAAACTTCACTTGAATGAATTTCACCTTATCTAACGATTCC
This sequence comes from Solanum stenotomum, assembly GCF_019186545.1. Classification (NCBI taxonomy): domain Eukaryota; kingdom Viridiplantae; phylum Streptophyta; class Magnoliopsida; order Solanales; family Solanaceae; genus Solanum; species Solanum stenotomum. Next base: position 58,961,776 of record NC_064286.1, read on the forward strand.
TCCAAATGATCAGTACTCCAAGGTCTCACCTCAAATACATCAAACCAACCAGAAAAACCTACATTTCCTTNCACCTCAAATACATCAAACCAACCAATGAAAAACCTACATTTCCTTTCATACAATGCCTCAAATGGAGCCATATCAATACTTGAGTGATAGTTATTCTTGTACGAAAACTCTACCAAGGCCCAAGGGTAAGAAATGATCTCAATAACCACTAAAATCTATCACGCACGCATGAAGCATATCTTCCAACACTTGAATTGTTCGCTCAGACTGTCCATCGGTCTGAGGGTGAAATGTGGTACTAAGATCCAATCTAGTACCTAACTCAGCCTACAAGGTCCTATAAAAGTTAGAAGTAACTTGCGTACCTCTATCTGATATGATGGAAATCGAAACTCCGTGCAATCGAACAATCACGCGGATATAGAGTTTTTACCTTCCATGGAAAATATTTCCATTCATACCAAACACACTCTAAATATGTACTTTTAGAGGCAATTAACACTTTTTGTAAATGTCCCTAAAATCTATAGCAATATTAGATCTAATGACAACCAACTATTACCGATAAAAACTTTAATTTTTCTTTCGTATAATGGTTGAAGATAGAAATTAATCTTCACTTTTGGTTTGTTCGCAAATTTTTAACGCAGCCGCACAGGAGTACTAACATATGTGAAATCATCTTCTTCTTTTTTTAAAAAAAAATAGCAACGAGTCATGGTAACAAATTTCCCATGAAAATTTTACCGCTAAATATGTATTATCAGAGGTAATTAATTTTTTAAAAAATATTTTTAAAGTCTATAACGATATATATTAGATCCAATAATGACAATTAGCTTATGTTGATAGAGATTCTAATACTCTCTGTTAATGTATATATTATTGTCGTTAAAAACTGCTATTGTGATAGTGACATCAAAAGGTCTTTTCTAATGTCCCATGCGATAACCATACTGACTTGACTTCCACTTTAATTATTGAATTAATTTCCAATGTTATTACGTGAACATAAGACTATACTTTAATGTCAAAAACTATATTTTTTAAAAAGGATTTACATCAAATTATTCTAATTTATCATGATTATAAGTTACCTACCGAATGAAAATAATCATGCATTAATCAACTATCATTTAGTTATAAGAATTATGTGAAGATATGTATCATTTATTTAAAACTATTTAAACATCGGGCACAAGTGAATTGTATAAACATTTTATGTTAGTATTTGCTTACTTTTTCTTATCAAAGGATATTTTGTATAATTATTCAATATTCGATATTCATTGGTTCTATTAATCTAAATAGTGTGATTTGATCAAATTTGATCGATTTGCCCTAAAAAAAGAAGAAGTTAAGATCCGGGAGAAATAACATCAACCAATTAGCATCCCTCCGACGCATTCGTTATGGTTATCTCATACCTCTTTTTTCTTTTCGTATGATTTTCACATAACTCAATCAAATCATATCGTCGTAAGCTTTATTACAAGAAACACCCTTCCTACCAATTATTTTTGTTTTATTAAAAAAGGGTTTTGAAGTCTATCATCAAGTTAATATGTAAGGTCCAAGTCACTAAAGATTGTGACATTTTAAAGACATACAAAATTGTGGAATTATGTATTGAAGCAACAATAGTCTTGAGCACGTGTTCCACCTCATTCCACGTTTATTGACCTTTGGGATTTTGACTCATTTCTCTAATTTGGATCTATTTTTTTTGTTGTTGTTGTTGGTTTTCACTTTTCAAGATATATTTTTATTTAAATTTAAATTGGCTGAATAAATAGCATATTTTAGACTTTATTTTTAGATGACATTATGTAATATCTTAGAAGAGTTAACGTCTTTAATTGAAACTAATGGGCATCAAATGTTATTAAATTAGGAAAGTGCACCTACAAAACAATAACCATTTTAATTTACTTCTCTATGTGCCCTCAATTTTTCCATCATTTTGCTTCATCATGATTTACTTCCTCTATTCTATCTTTTAATTTTCCTAGACTAGGTGAGTAGAAGAAAAGTCAAATTATCCATTCAAAATTTTCGAATGAACCCCTCGATCCTATTTAGCTTCGTCTTGGTCGCAAGATTCTATATCAACTACATATTCTTGTATGTATTATGTTGAATGTATAATCAACTCATACCAAGACCTTGAAGATATTGCAGATTACTATATATGTCTTTGTCAAATTTAAAATCAATACTTGCAAATGTCACGATCTTGATGCACTTCAACTTCTTCAATAGAGAGATTGAGACCATTTAGATCACTTGTCCATCACTTTTAAAACAAATACTACTTAGATATTAAATATATGATAGTAAAGAAATTTTTGGAATTCAGTGATTTTAAGTTGAAAATATATCAAATGTATTAAAATATTTTTTTATCTTGTGGTCGTAAATATGTCATGTTGAAAATTGAAACTAAGAGTTGTTAGAAAGGAAAAAAGACATTCTTTTTTAAACTAACTAAAAAGAAAAGAAAAATAAGTTAGATTGATCATGCACATTACTCTATTTTTCGAAGAAAAAGAAACTTTTGATAACAAACGATTTTTTCCAAAATTAGTGAAGTTTGAAAATTTGATCAAATAGGCTATTCAAATTTGGAGTGTTTGAGATTAGTATTTCGCTCGGTCTATCATCTTGTAATTTTATGTGTTTACTTCTTTATACTTGAAACCCTCTTCATAGAAATTTTGGCTCCAGCACCGCTCAAAGAAATTAAATACTCTCCAAGCACTTGCTTGAGACGTTTCATTTTCAAGTGAACTAGCATTGAAATTTTGCCACTTGGCCATAGCATATGTCAATCTAGTAGTACTATTTTATACCAAACATTGGCCCAGGTTTATTTATTTTTTCTCAATTTTAACTTGAAAGATTATTTTGATGCATAATTAAGGATTAGATAGAGCTTCATTATCCATTAAATTAGCCATTTTTAAAAGAGTTAAAGACTTGAGGTCTAGAACTGGATTAATAATTAAGTCAAGAGAGATAGAGGTGAAAATCTTGAAAAATTAAAGATATATGTATTTATCTATCCATCTCTCTCAAGTCCTCCCTTATCCAATGCAAATATATATATATATATATGTGTGTGAGTTTATGATATAGTTCAAAAAAAAGCCGTCTCATTTCCCTTTTTTATTTCTAATTCATTCACTTCAAGGTTGATTCTGAACACTATATAATATAATTAATTTTCAACCAACACTCAAAGCCTTATGGATATGGAAATTTCATCCCTTCAATTCCCAAATTATGATTTCTTGCTAGACGAATTTCTAATATGCGAATTTGATTCCGAGTTGAATGATCATGATCATCATATACCAAGAAGTTTGTCATCCTCAGAGACTACAAATTTCTTGAAAGGAAGTAACTACAATAAAGTGACATCATATTCCATCAAGAGAAAAGACGCAGATCATAAAAAAGAAAAAAATGAAGAAAAGCATTACATAGGAGTTAGAAAGAGGCCATGGGATAAATATGCGGCGGAAATAAGGGATTCAACAAGAAAGGGAATTAGGGTATGGCTAGGGACATTTGATACTGCTGAAGAAGCTGCTTTAGTTTATGATCAAGCTGCATTTTCAATGCGCGGTCCTTTAGCACTTCTCAATTTTTCAATGAAAAAGGTCCAAGAATCACTAGAAAATATTAATTTTTTTATCGAAGATGGCTCGTCTCCGGCAGCTGCTTTAAAGGAAAGAAATAAAATGAGAATGAAAAATGTGAAGAGGAGAAATAGGAAGAAGAAGATGAAGAAAACAGTTTTGGTTTTTGAAGACTTGGGTGCTGACTTGTTAGAAGAACTTTTATTAAATTCAACAACTTATTCAGAATGATTTCAGAATTAGTAAGGTTTGCAAAAAATAAAATGTACATAAATTTTATTTTTGTTTTCCTTTATGATTTCATAAGTGAGGTTTGTGATTGATAAAATATACATAAATTTTATTCTTATCTTACGGAACAAAACAAATTATTTCCCATAGACTATATGAAATAATGCTTACAATTTAGTAAATTTGCTCCCTCACCCCTCCCATTTGTTTGTGGTGTAAAACATAAAATTCACTAAAGCTTCCAGAAAGCTGGCTGTCTTCATCACCGAAAGCAACATTATTGGAGGACATATTTGGGAGAAGCTAATAAGATATTAGTGAGTGATGGGGATGTGAGAGGTAGCTCACTAGTGCACATATCGATCGGTTCGGTTAGACTTATCGGTTATCAATTTGTAAACATGTTAAATTACTATAGAACCATTAATATCACTACAACAAATATGATATACAGCTACGAAATTATTAGCTACGACATCAAATTCGTCACTAATTGTTCGCTTTTAGTGACAAAATTTACTTTTCGTGCTTAAATATATGAGACACATACTTTTAGTGACGAAACAAAAAAAACCGTAGCAAAGTTTCATCTACTAAAGTTTCCCACCAAGAAATTAATTGGCGCCATTTGTTAAGTAGTGTTAGTCACGAATTTAAAGTTTTCAGTGACACATTATTTCGTCACTAATAATGTATCTAATTCATGACAAATTATTTTGTCTTAAAATTTATTGATTTTTTTACCCAAAAAAATTTCATCTAAAAAAATATGTTGTTACAATATCGACAAATGAGAATTTGTAGTTAAATATTATAAGTTTTAGCTATAAGAATTTAACTTTAATTATGATATTTATTTTTGTCACTAATAGTATAAATAATTGGTGACAAAGATTTTATTGTCTCTAAACAATCTGTGATTCAGTGACAACAAAAAAATTGTCACAAAATATGTAAGGTGTTAAATAGCAACGACTTAGTAGTAGTGAATAATTCAACTATTTGCTACGAAAAAAATTCATATCTAAATACAAATTTTTTTGCTACAATTGTTCATAATTACAAGTGACAACTTACAAAAAGAATAATATAAGTGCTTCATAAGAATATGCTTCAAAAAGAATAAATACAATTTCGTTAATTGGCGAGGAAAATAATTAAAACCAACGAATTCGGTCCATTTTGTAAAAATGAAAAAGTTCAATTCATGAATTTTCTTAAATTACACAATTATGCATCATTTCAAAAATACAATCCAGGTTATAAGTATCGTGAGTGGGGTACGATTCTGCCATTAGATCACTAATATTTATTGGTTTAACACTTTTGTTTTTTTATTTGATACACTTTCATCGATAAAGACGATAGAAAAAATAATTCTCAAGTCTTGGTGCTATTTTTTGTGCGTGTCTATTGATTTGTGATTGGTAAACTGCATAGACTAAATCAATCTACTTGCTTCTGTCTAAAAATATGTAGTTATTTAATAGTAATTCCACAAATGCACGTAGATCAACTATACATAGATAACATCAACTTACAAACTTAGACTTTGCAAAGGTGCGAAATATTTCATGAATTTCTATTAACTTTTCCAGCAGTGTAAAAATCGAAATAAACTAAAAAAATGAAAGCACAAATGAAAGAAACGAACAACCTAGGATTTCAAATATATTATGATGAAGTACTATATATAGTTATGGGTATCAATATTTATTTTTTTACAAAAAAATTGATTTGCTGACCGAATTGAACCGATTATTCAATTTTTAAATAAAATCGAAAGTTTAATTTTATTTAAATTTATAATTGTACTATATATTTTTTAAAATTTATAAAAATAACTGAATAAAATAACAGAATCGTACTGAATATATTTAAAGATATGTTAAAAAATATACAGTTTAATTAAAATATAATCTACATTTGAATGAATTGTGGGTGGTAAATTTCATGCACTTGTGTATGTGTATAAATAATCATATATATATTATATCTACAAATGTTGAATTTGAAAGAAGTGAATGAAGTAGAAACTAAATTAAAAATGAGAGACAAGAGATAGTTGATATGATGGTAAGCACTCCTTATTTCCAATCTTAAGGTTGTGAGTTCGAATCCCCAAGAAAGCATGATGTGGGAGCTCCTAGGGAGGAGTTTAAAATAAATTTGAGAGGGGTGGGGGGTGGGGGGAGGATAATAGGAAAATTAATCTTTTTTATAATAATAAAATTGTCCCTAATTAATACATTTAATAACAAAATAATTTTTTGTATATAAAATATAGTCATTAGCGACGTTATAATTTTGTCGGTAGTAATAACCTTTTTAGTGACAAAACATACTATTATCTACAAAAAATATACTTTTTACGACAAATGAATTTGTCACAAATGTTTAAGCATTTGGGGACGATTTTTCTTTTTATAGTTAATATAATACTTTTAGCGACGAAGCACTAAATCGTCTTTGTATACTTTTAGAGACACACATTTAGTGATGACTGAGTGACGAATTATTTTTCGTCTCACAAGAATTTTAGTGACGAAATATGATTTATAAATGAAGAAATTATTTGTCCCTGATAATCGAATTTGTTGTAGTGTATATTGACTTATTGATTATTATTTTATAGGTTATTGATCGTTATCAGTTCACTTATCGGTTTAACCGTTAACATTTGACCCAAGAAAATCATCGAAAATCAGTTAGAAACAAGATGATGAACCGAATGGAACCATGCACATGAGTTGACAGATAACATCTTACTTAAAAGTAAACATTGTCACATTATATAATAACAAAAAGTTTGAGATAGACAGAAATAAAAGTATGAAACGAAACTCTAAGTCAAGGAATTTATATACCAAATGGTCTGAATATAATTATTTAATTTACTATCGGATTATCGATTAATCCGTTAAGGAAAAAACCTCAAGTCATTACGAACCGATAACCTAATAATAAAAAAATTAATATCGTTATCAAAACTGCTAAATCAATAACTCATTAACGATAAATTAATATTTTTTTTCGATTCAATTTAATGATTTCTCTTTGATTTTGAACCTATATTTTGGGTGTGTATATATATATATATATATATATAAAGTAATTAATTTATAATAAATATAATTATATTTCTTTACATAAAAAATAGTCAAAATTAGTCAGGAAATATACAATAGCTATACACTGACTATACATTATAATACCCTCAAAAAACTGAATATAGTTTACCTATACATTAGCTATACACTCACTATACATTGTAATACACTCAAAAAGTTCAATATAACTTAATTATACATGAAATACACACCGACTATACATGAAGTATACACTGATTATTCAATCCCAACCAACTCAAAATCACATCTAAGCAATCCCTAATTTCATACATGAAATCTCTCGATGCTTCAAGTCTTTCGATATATAGTTTTCTTGAAACGATTCACATTAATTTAGCCGTACATTAAATTTTAAAGAAAAAGGAAAAACAATGAAGAAGAAGACGTAGAAGAAGGAGGAGGAAGACGCAAAAAAAATTAAGATTGCATTGGCCATTTTTTATTGAAAAAAAAATCAGCAACAATAAAAGTTTGATTATAATTTTGAAAACTCATTCAAACTCTGCATACACAGATCACGATTCTTTCTGGTGAGTACACCATAGGAAGCATCAAGTTAACTATGTGTTGAGAATGAATAGCACATGGATTGATGACATGGAGGCTTCACCTGGATCAGTGACATGGCACGAGTTAGTTAGTTAAGTTGATTATTGTTAGAACAGTTAGTGAGGTGTAATTGATGCAGATTAATTAGTTAGGAAAATGTACAGCTCAACTAGATTAGTTAAATGCTTTTATTTTGTATATATAGATAGCTAGATACAACTTTGTAGCTAATACGATTGGAATGAGAATTCCCCATTTTCACATTACTCTTCTCTATGTTTAACAACTCTCTCTTCATCTGAGTTAAGATTTGTTGCCTCCATTGATGAAACTTCTGCATACTCATGAATTTCATCATGGTATCAGAGCTGGATAGATCGTGAATAGAGTGTGATCGAGAGTAATTTTCTGTTATCCGCCATTGTTGAAACAGAGCTCTCAAATTTCAGAAGCTTCGAAGAGTAAAAATGAAGACTGAAGGAATTGTTGTTGCTGTTGGAAGCAATTTGAACGCATCAGTGACTATAGATCATCATCATTCGTTATATTTGTAGGCTTGTGATACTCCAGGTAAAAATTTGATTTCTTTCTCTTTAACTGGTCCAGCGAACTACGCAATTTGGAGTAGATCGATGAAAATTGGATTAGTAGGAAAGAGCAAGTTAGGATTTGTGGATAGAAGATACACAAAGGATAAGTTTGATGAATCTCTATATGAATTGTTGGAAAAGTGCAATGCAATTGTGCTATCATGGATAATGAATGTTGTGAGCAAAGAGTTGTTGAGTGAAATCATGTATGCTTCAAGTGCACACAAGGTGTGGATAGATCTGAAAGAGAGGTTGGACAAGGTTGATAGATCTAGAGTTTTCCATCTGCACACAAAGATAAACCATTTGACTCAGGGCACATCTTCTGTTTCGAGCTATTTTTCAAAGATGAAGGAGCTATGGGAGGAATTTGATGCCCTCATGCCATGCCCTGGGTGTGAATGTGTAGAATCGAAGAAATATATAGAGCATTATTAGTACCTAAGACTTTTGCAGTTCCTAGTAGGACTAAATGATTCCTATGTGCAATGTCAAAGTCAAATCATAATGACAACTCCAATTCCAAGCTTGAACAAGGCTTACTCAATGGTGATAACTGAAGAGAGTCTTAGATCACTGGGGAAGACAGTACATGTAGGTGAATCTATGGATGGAACAACTTTCTTTAGCAACAGAAACAAAATTACTGGAAATCAAACAAGTCCTGGTGGAAGCTATAAGGATGCTGAGAACAATTTTAAGCCAAGGAAGAATAGTGATTTTTATTGTGATCATTGTGGAATGAGAGGTCACACAATTGAAAGATGTTGGAAGGTGCATGGGTACCCATTAGACACTAGAGGAAGGAAAAGAATGGGAGGAAATCAAAATGCATCGGGAGTATTCAATACATCAGCTAATGCGGTAAAGTATGAAGAGGTCGCAAAGCAGGCATCATGTTTACTCAAGATCAGTATGAACAACTGATGAATTTGATCAACAAGGACAGTGTGACAGATGGAAAAAATGTGACATGTATACTTCATTCTTTCCAAGACAAACATAACATTGATTATGTTAAGTGGATAGTAGATTCAGGAGCAACTAATCACATGACTTACAATAAAAACCTGCTTAGTGACATTAGAAGATTAGATGACAGATGTCCAAGAAAGGTATATTTTCCAGATGGTAATGCTATTGAAGTATCATGCATTGGTTCTTGTGATTTGGAAGATGGGAGCAAGGTTACTAATGTCTTATACATACCAAAGTTTCAGTATAATCTTCTATCAGTCACAAAACTAACCAGGGATTTAAGGTGTTTTATTAGCTTTTATCCTGATCTATGCATCATGCAGGACCTTCACAGTGGGAAGGTGAAGGGGATTGGTAGAGTTGTTGATGGATTGTACAGGATGCAGTTGCAGCTGAAGGATTTTTAGAAAACTATGGTGGCAACTGTACAGTCCAAAATTGTTGATACATGAGAAGATTTAGCAGTTTGGCATCAAAGGCTGGGTCATGCTCTTGACAAAGTACTAGAGAAGATACCAAACATGAAATTTAATTCAAGTAGTAATAGTAGTAATAGAATAAAGGATTGTACCATTTGTCCATTAGCTAGACAAAGGAGATTGTATTTTCCTACTGGAAACAATAGACTTGTTACACCTTTAGAGATGATACATACTGATGTATGGGGACCTTATAGAGTGTATAATCATGGTGGAAGCAGATATTTCCTTACTTTGGTTGATGATCATAGTAGAATGACATGGATTTTTTTGTTGAAGTTGAAGAGTGATGTAATTGTCATATTGAAACAGTTTTTTGCATTAATAAAAACTCAGTTCGGTGCAACTGTCAAAGTTTTTAGAAGTGATAATGGTACAAAGTTCTTTAACTCAGAATGCAATGCTTTGTTTCAATCTTATGGGATAATCCATCAAAGTTCATGTGTACATACACCTCAACAGAATGGCTTAGTTGAGAGAAAACATAAACATTTTCTAGAGGTTGCTAGAGCAATAAGACTTCAAGGTCATTTGCCCCTCAAATTTTGGGGAGAGTGCGTCTACAATGATGTTTACATCATCAATAGATTGCCACTGTTTCTCTTGAATGGCAAATCAACTTTTGAATTGTTTTATGGTAGAAGTCCTTCCCTACAGCACATGAGAACTATTGGGTGTCTATGTTTTGCAAACACCCTCACCAACAGAGACAAGTTTGAGCCTAAGTCTATAGGGGCAATTCTCATGGGATACTCAGCCACACAGAAAGGATATAGGCTTTATAACTCGTTGACTAACAGTTTTTTTGTTAGAAGGGATGTACAATTTAGGGAATCTATTTTTCCCTTTCAACTTTTACAAACTGCCAAGCTGACATTGTTTCCATATGGTGTTATGAACTTAGATTCAGGCCCCATTCATGTTGTTGTGCCTGATCCAGCACCTATGGCCCCTCCACATGATGACATAGATGAACCCACTAATGTGGTACCTAATGACCCTTCTCATGCTCCAGTACCACTTATCCCTGCAGTTGGTATGGAGGTTAAAAGATCTTCCAGACTAAAAACTCAGCCTTCATGGATGCAGGAATACATTTGCAGTAGTAAGCCACCCACTAGTTCTTCTAATTCATGTCAATATCCTATGTCCAACTACATGTCACATTCATGCTTGTCTGGTACATATCAAGCTTTTCTAACCAAGCTCACTTCCATAAAGGAGCCTCAAAGTTATGTTGAGGCTGTTCTGGATCCTAAGTGGATTCTAGCTATGAATCAGGAGCTTCAGGCTCTTCAAGACAACAACACTTGGTCCTTAACTGATTTACCTCCTCATAAGGTACCTATTGGATGTAAATGGGTATATAAAATCAAGTACAAGGCCAATGGTTATGTTGATAAATACAAAGCCAGACTGGTAGCTAAGGGTTATAACCAGAAAGATGGCATAAATTATCAAGAAACCTTTTCCCCTGTGGTGAAAATGGTCACAGTAAGGGTTGTTCTAGCTCTTACAGCTTCTCATAATTGGTGCCTCCACCAAATAGATGTTTGCAATGCCTTCTTGCAAGGAGATTTGTTTGATGAAGTATATATGTAAGTCCCACAAGGATTTCCCAGCCAGGGGGAGAACAAAGTATGCAAGCTGCAAAAATCCCTATATGGACTCAAACAAGCCTCAAGACAATGGAACTTGAAGCTTACTGAGGCACTACTTGAATCTAGCTTTACTCAAAGCCATTTTGATTATTCATTATTCACGAAAAAGTTGGATACAAGAATGGTGGTTATACTGGTTTATGTGGATGATCTCCTGATCACAGGAAATGACCATCAACTCATTTTGGAAGCAAACAAGGCACTACAGTCTAGGTTTAAAATTAAAGATCTTGGTGAAATGAAGTACTTTCTTGGGATTGAGATTGCAAGATTAAGCATGGCATCTTGATGAATCAGAGAAAGTTTGCTATGGAATTAATCACAGAATTGGGACTGGCAAGATCTAAACCAGCAACTACTCATATAGAATTCAATCAGAAGTTGACAACAATTGAATTAGATGATCACATAGGAGTAAAGGGAGATGACAAGTTAGATGATGCAGGACCATATCAGAGATAGATTGGAAAGCTTATATACTTAACCATGACCAGGCCAGATATATCATATGTCATCCATACACTCAACCAATTCATGCATTGTCCAAAGAAGTATCACATGGAATTTGCTTTAAGAGTTGTGAGGTATATTAAGAATGCTCCAAGACTTGGTGTTCTTATGAGTTCAAGGGAGTCAAGCAAGCTCAGAGGTTTCTGAGATGCAGACTGGCAGCATGTCCTATGTTAAGAAGATCAGTGACAGGTTATGTGATGAAGCTTGGTGATTCTCTGGTTTCTTGGAAGTCTAAGAAGCAGACAACTATATCTAGAAGTTCAGCAGAGGCAGAATATAGAAGTATGGCATCAGGGGTATTAGAAATACTATGGCTCGTTGGACTGTGCAAAGAGTTGAATATGAAGGTTCAATTGACAGTGACTTTACAGAGTGATAGCAAGTCAACAATACAAACTGCTGCAAATCCTATTTTTCATGAAAGAACAAAGCATATAGAAATTGATCTACATTTTATCAGGGACAAAATTCAGGAAGGAGTGATCAAGACTGAATATGTTTCTTCAAAGGATAAAGAGGCTGATCTATTTACCAAAGCACTAGGGAGAGGACAACACAACTATCTTGTAGACAAGCTAGGGATGATCAATGTTTTTTCATCACCTAGCTTGAGTGGGAGTGTTGAGAATGAATAGCACATGGATTGATGACATGGAGGCTTCACCTGGATCAGTGACATGGCATGAGTTAGTTAGTTAAGTTGATTATTGTTAGACAGTTAGTGAGGTGTAATTGATGCAGATTAGTTAGTTAGGAAAATGTACAACTCAGCTAGATTAGTTAGATACTTTTATTTTGTATATATAGATAGCTAGATGCAGCTTTGTAGCTAATACGATTGGAATGAGAATTCCCCCATTTTCACATTACTCTTCTTTGTGTTTAACAATTCTCTCTTCATTTGAGTTAAGATATGTTGCCTCCATTGATGAAACTTCTGCATACTCATGAATTTCATCACTATGATCAAGTAATTTATATATTACTAGTCATCCTCGGCGTAGTATTTTATTTTATTTTTTTGGGAAAGAAATGTGATTAAGTAATTTATAAAAATTATGGTATAAATAATAAATAAAAATTATGGACTCACTTTTTAGATAATTTACTCTAATATTTTCTAACAAGAATAGCTTAGGTTAAAAGAGGAAATGTTTGGAAAAATTACATAAATACACATATTATTTTATCATAATTTCTATAAAAAATTCTTATTTAAAAAAGTTACAAAAATCCCTCTCGGATACATCTCTATCCTCTCTCGAATACATTCCTTTACCCTCTCGGATACAACTTTATCCTCTCTCGAATACATCCTCCACCCCCCCCCCCTCTCTCTTGAATACATCCCTATCCCCTCTCAGATTCATCTCTCCCATTAAGTAATATATCGTTCACAATTTGTGAGCTATGTATCGGTAGGTTTAATTTCCTGATGTATCCGAGATCCTATAATTTTAAGAGGTTTTTATAATTTGAAAAAGAATAGAAATAAGATGTAATTAGGTCTTTACACGTGGAATTTTTATATAATTTTTACAATGGTTTTATCATAACAAGGAGCCCATAATCAAATGTGGGTTGATTACATAAAAAGTTATATATAATAAAATTTACAAAATCATATAAGTTGCAATTGTTAATAATTTACCATATTTAGTAAGTATTTTAAAATATCATAGTCATAGAAATTATTTTTTAACTCGACAAACAGTTAAGATTCATAAATTGAAAAAGATGAGAAATTATTTATAGTAATAAATAAAACCAAGTATAACGTAGTCGTAATCAGGGGTTTACATCAATCGATTAGGTCTAGTTTTATGTATTATCAATTTCGTTTATTTGTTATTAGTTTGTGAACACGCTAAATCGATAATCAAATCAGTAAAATATTTATTATCAGTTTTCAATGAATCGATTTTTGACCCTTAACAATTCAATTTTTTTTATTTAATTAACCGAAAAAAATATTCATATAATCATATAGTGGCGGAGCCAGAAATTTCATCAAGGGTGTTCAAGATTTTTTTTTTAATAAGCGAGTTGAATGTTATTTGTTTAACCTTGGGATTCTACCATGAACGATCTCAACATTTGTCAATATCAAATATAAACAATGGAGTTTTTTTTCTTTTTGATGCATTGATTTTATATGATAAAAATATATGATTATTGTTTTTAAAGTGAATATTGATAGAACAAATGCGTCTAGCTTTACGAAACATAAATCACACCAGTAGCAAAAAAAAATCTTAAAAAAAGAAGATAAAACGCATGTATTGATTTTAGCTTTGGGTTTAAAGTTTTTTTTTTTTTTTTGGTTAAAGGGTTTAAAGTTGTTAACATATATAAACACAAATTTTTAAACTAAAATGTTGGCTTTTTTGTTTTCACCATTCGAAAGTGCATTATATCCTAGATAAAACTTAGAAATACATGATATCTAAATATTCAAAATTAAAATAATGTATTCATATATGTTACTCTATATTATTAAAATTGTAATATTAATAATTAAGAAACTTGAGGAACATAATAATGATGTGTGAGGTTGTGTTCTGCTCTCAAAATAAAATCAAAAATGTTGTGTGTTGTTCTGCTCTCAAAATAAAACCAAAAATGTTGTGCACTTTGTGGCATTCAAACATGCACGCGCACCTGGGGGGAATGAACATGCTTAACCACTGCACCACGGAAGAGTTTATGTCAAGGTTGTTCAACATTAATTATTTATCCCTTAAATACAGAATTTGACCTCTCTATATGATGTAATTTTCTGATGAAGGGTGTTCAGCTGACAACCCTTGGATGGCTGTAGCTCCGTCCCTGCAATCATATGTACGCAATGTTTACAATAGAAACAATAGCAAGAATAGAAGTGCATCATAAATTTGACATAAATATGTTTGTTTAAGGCAGAATTTTGTTTGAATTTTTTCTAAGTACTCATGCTATTAAATGAGGAAATAACATTAATTGTTTGTGTTTGTCACAATCAAATTTATAATTAAAAAGAAAGAAGGTAATACTAGTTTTTTATCGAGAAGAGAAAGATATCGGAATAGAGAGGCCGGTGTGTGTTGCCTACTACCAAAAGTAATACTAAAATTTAGGAAATAGAGTTAGTAAGATATTAAAGTCACTACTATATAATTAGGAATAAAATAATAATTTTAATATAATCTTATTGAATTATTGATTTAACCATTAACCAAAATCATAACATTGAAAATTGAACAGATAACTCAATAAATAAATCAGAAAATGGTCAAATATACCATATACTATAAAAATAGTTTAATTATATCATTTGTTATACTTTCGGCTCCCGTTATACTTTCAGGCTAAATATACCCTTATAGCTAACTGAGGCAGTGGCAGAGCCAGAAAATTTGTTAAAGGAGTTCAAATTCAAAGAGTAAATTTATTTTTTTAGCTAATGGGTGTAAAAAATATATAGTTTTTATTACTAATGAGTGGATGCACCTAGATTTGAAATTAAATTACATATCATTTAACTAAATCATATGAACATTTATAATTATAAAACTATTATTAATGGTATAAATCAAAATTAACCAGGAAAAGTCAACAAAAAACAGTTTTAACTACTACTCTCTCATTCGTCTTAACTTGTTTGTTTGACTTGACACTCTTAAGAAACAATAAATAGAAGAATAATTTTGCTAAATTATTCAGTTTAATTATCAGTTATTTAAATATGGAGGAGTGAATAGTATTTAATAATAAGAATAAAATAGAGAAAATGGTCAAATGCCCCCCTAATCTATTAGTCTATTCTCAACTACACACCAATACTATACGAGAGTCCTATTACCCCCCTGAACCTTTTATTTTCGATATATATTTTGTAACCCTTAAATGTTGACATGTCCAAGAAGGTGAATACACCTCCCTTAGGCGCGTAAGGATGCATCTAAAACACATTAGCTGCGTTTTGAAAACCACGTGTAAATCCAAATACGCCTAAAATTAAGTCTTTCAATTGCAACTTGAATTTTAGGCCCTTTTTCTCCCACAAATCTTCCATCTTCTTCCTTTATTCTGCCATTTTAAAAGCTTGAAGCTTCGGAACAGTTGTCTTCAATTTCAAAGCTTCATGGTAACTTTCATTTCAAACCTTGAACCTCTAGAATTTCTAATCTTCTCTAAAAAAAAATAAAATCCAGATTTGAGGTTCAAATTTATTTTCCTCACTCATAAATATAGAATTACAAGATCAACAAGATCTAGCTATGGAGTTTGAAATTTCTTCTCCATGTGCCAATGCCCAAAAATAAGTTTTTTTTTTCTTCAATTCATAAATATAGAACCACAACGTATGTACATCCACTTTTCACCTTTCTCCAACAAGGAGAATCATGAAAACATTTTTCTCCTTCACCATTATATCTTACCCTTAAGATTTAGAAAATGCCAAATTTTAAGATCCGATTGTTCATTCAAAGATCGCTTTTATTTATTTTTAAGAAAATTACATCACATGATACATAACATTGTTAAAATTATTTGAGTGATGGAGCAAGTAATCGTGAAAAGACCAATTCTTGGGTCACTATGAGGAGTGGGTTTTTTTTTTATATATATAAAGAAGAAGAGGGTTGATACTCAATTGAAGAGTACTAGACATGGTGGTTATGTTTGGAATTGAGAATTTAACCTAATTAAAAGGAAAAAGTTAAAAAAGTAGGTCCACTAAATCGAAAATAAATATAAATAGGAAAACAAAATTGAAGAAAATGGGCCCGCCTAGCACGTGTGTACAAACATTTGGGTATACCTGGATAATAACAAAAGATGAGCGTTTAAGGGTTATAAAATATCGAAAATAAAAGGTTCAGGGGGGTAATAGGACCTCCGTGAAATTTAAGTGTGTAGTTGAGAATTGACTAATAGGTTGAGGGGTCATTTGGCCATTTTCTCGCAAATATTCATCTCAATTTCAACCAAAATGTATAATGATCTCTTTGAAATTAATTATGTTTTGCTTTTATGTAGAACTAGTGAACTTAGCCGCGCTATGCGCGGTGTGAAAATATATTAAATTTATGAAATATTCTTTTGTTTTTTATAAAATTAAAATATTAATAATATTTTCAATGATCATTTTTGAACTTCAAATTCAAATAAATTATATTACAAATTTTAGTACTTAGATTTGTAATTTTGACTTAGATTCATGGGATATTAATTTTATCGGAAAAACATAAGAAAAATAATCATTAAATTAGCACCATCTAACATTTATTTTTTTTATGTAGAGTTGTAATAATTGAATATTTATGAATTTAGTATCCATTTAAATGCATTCTTCGATAGAGTTATTGTATGGTAATAATAATAAAAATAATAGATTTAACCGAAGACAAAAAAGGAAGGAATATATACGCTATTTTTCGGTGCGGAACGGGTAGTTGGTGAATTCATGAAAGTGGTAGTGTGATAGATGGTAGTGTGGTAGGTGAGTAACTTATTTTTATGATTTTATTATAATATCTTTTTACTAAGTGTCTTAATCTTGATATCTCTTTAATATTACTTTTAGGTAGTACTAAATTCATGGTAATATGTAATAATATTTTNAGATCTAGCTATGGAGTTTGAAATTTCTTCTCCATGTGCCAATGCCCAAAAATAAGTTTTTTTTTTCTTCAATTCATAAATATAGAACCACAACGTATGTACATCCACTTTTCACCTTTCTCCAACAAGGAGAATCATGAAAACATTTTTCTCCTTCACCATTATATCTTACCCTTAAGATTTAGAAAATGCCAAATTTTAAGATTTGATTGTTCATTCAAAGATCGCTTTTATTTATTTTTAAGAAAATTACATCACATGATACATAACATTGTTAAAATTATCTAAGTGGCGGAGCAAGTAATCGTGAAAAGACCAATTCTTGGGTCACTATGAGGAGTAGGGTTTTTTTTTATATAAAGAAGAAGAGGGTCGATACTCAATTGAAGAGTACTAGACATGGTGGTTATGTTTGGAATTGAGAATTTAACCTAATTAAAAGGAAAAAGTTAAAAAAGTGGGTCCACTAAATCTAAAATAAATATAAATAGGAAAACAAAATTGAAGAAAATGGGCCCGCCTAGCGCGTGTGTACAAACATATGGGTATATCTGGGTAATAACAAAAGATGAGCGTTTAAGGGTTATAAAATATCGAAAATAAAAAAGGTTCAAGGGGATAATAGGACCTCCGTTAAGTTTAAGTGTGTAGTTGAGAATTGACTAATAGGTTGAGGGGTCATTTGGCCATTTTCTCAATAAAATAAACACAATATAATAAATTATCTCTTAATTTTTTAAATTAAACAAATAAAATTGAATAATTATCTTTATTAACTAGACAAGTAAAGAATGACAGAAAAACAATTTAATTATATAAGAAATATTAAATTTTCTCTATGAATAACTTTTTTAAAGCAATAAAAAATTTGGAATGTGTATCATTTTTTATATTGACTTCGTTGTAAAAAAGGTATTTAATGATGTTGAATAAAGAACTAGTTATAAACTTATAACATGCGATTTCTGTTTATTTCCCATCTTTTTTCTTTCAACTTAAAAAAGGTTGTTATAAAATTCCCTTATCGAGAATCAAATCGCAGACGTTGGACACTGAACTGAACACACTTACCGCTAGACCATCATCCTCCAATGTGCTTCAGTGTGTGCATTTATTTATATGAAATAACACGGAATATATTGCCTATACATACGATCTAATTTTCTGACGAAGGGTGGTCAGCTGACTACCCTTCACGGGCTGTAGCTCCGCCCCTGAACCGAGGTACACGTGGACGACTAGGATTACTCAGTCGAACCTGCTAACCAACTAAGGCAGCGACATTTCACCTCAAAATATAGCAACAAACGGTAAAAAAATGTAGCAGAGTTTGAGTGGGTCAATGTTATTGATTAGGTCGAGTTATATTATTGGGGTGAGGCAGGGTGAGTTATATCCGAATAGATCTATTTTAAATTGAATAGTTTTTTTAATCCTAGTCGTCCACTTGTACCTTTCTTAGTTATAAAGATATATTTAACGCGAAAATATAATGGAAGGATTATATTTAGTCTGAAAATATAACGAAAATATATTTAAACTATTTCCAATAGACCAAGAATACATTTAACTTTGTTCCATAAATAAATTTACAGAATTATTAACTCAACAACTATAAATAAATAATATTTTGTTTTATTCAATATATGAAACCAATTTTTGCACACTCCTAATCTAATATTGTCCACTTATTGTGCGGAAGATGCCGTTGCTTAGGCCACAGAAACACAGCATAATTTAAGGCATCAAAATAGTTTAGGATTTAGAGGAATAAAAATAAAAATATTACTGTAGTTTTTCTCCAAAGCTTTGAAATAAAACTATAGTTAAAGTTGAAAATAAAAATTATCTCACTTTATTTAGTTTAAATCATATACTAGTACTTATTTTATATTATACCCCATATATATTCTATTTTTAATTCAGTAAACAAACATCCATCAATAAAAATATATTTATTCTCGTTATGATTAATGATCAGTCCCGAAACAACTTGTTAACTAACCAAACTAAGTCTTACTATATTAAATAAAATAAAATAAATACTAGATGAAGTGGAACTGAAAGGAGAAGAATTGGAAGAATCATATGGTTATTTCACGGGATATCGAAACAGAGAATTTTCAATTGAAATGGATCCGTTTGAACCATTCAATAATTTATCGAAAACGATGATGAGAATTTTGCACGAACTTAAATCACTGAAAATAAACCGAGAAATCTATCTTATTTCAATTCAACATGCACCGTTAGTAGTAAGAACTACCAATTACAGTATAGAGAAGTAAGCCTACAGAGTGAAAAACATAACGAAACAAAACAAAAATAGTAACGACAGGAATAATTAACTAGACTAGATCATCATCGATATGTCTACCATCATCTTCAGATCTAGGAAAGTTGGCCACAATCAGCCACCACAACTGCTTTCGAGCACTTACCGGAGCTAGATCCAACGGCCTCCGCCTTCTTAATCACATCCATACCTTCAACCACTTGCCCAAACACAACATGTTTTCCATCAAGCCACTCAGTCTTCGCCGTACAGATGAAAAACTGCGATCCGTTAGTTCCAGGTCCGGCATTTGCCATGGAGAGGATTCCAGGACCGGTATGCTTTTTGACAAAATTCTCGTCTGCGAATTTGGAGCCGTAGATTGATTCACCACCGGTACCGTTTCCAGCAGTGAAATCACCTCCTTGGCACATAAATCCTGGGATCACACGGTGGAAACTTGATCCTTTGTAGTGTAACGGCTTGCCGGTCTTCCCTACGCCTTTCTCTCCGGTACAGAGTGCTCGGAAATTTTCCGCTGTTTTAGGAGTTGCATCGTTGAACAACTCCATTACTACACGGCCGGCCGGTTGACCTCCGATGGTAAGGTCGAAGAAAACCTTAGGATTTGCCATTTACTCTCTTCTAGAAACTTCTTTGGATTTTTACACTATGCTCACAATCTATGCTTAGTAACTGAGCTAAAAGGAGTTTATATAGGAAAATGCAAAACGGATAATTTGTGAAGAGATGATCTTAACCGTTGAATACTAACAGGTTTCAGCATCTTGGCGGATGGATTTAACCATGGTTAGTTGAATATTTTACCAGAGTTAGTTTAAAGGATCACGTGGTATATGCGTTTATGATGCTATTAGACCGATTAAAGGAGGGAACATTCGGCCCATTTGTGGTCCACAAAAGCCCACGTCCAATGGGAACCCAGTCAGTCGGCCTTTTCTTTTTTCGTAATTTAAACTTCTTTTAAGGGTATTAAAGGAAAATCAAATTAATGACGTTTAATTTAGTTATTTATATTCTCTCCATTTTTATTTATACGTTATTCTTAATAAAATAGATGTTTCGTTTTATTTATACGTTATTCTTACTAAAATAGATGTTTCGTTTTTATTTATACGTTGTTCTTACTAAAATAGATGATTCTTTATATTTGTCATTTCACAAAATTAATGCATAAATGATATTATTCTCCCTGTATTAACCTTGAGAGTTATCAACCCTTGAAAGTATGCATTTGACTAACATAGAAAAATTAATTAATTATTTTTTATTGGTCAAATTAATTAATCAAAATTAATTAATTCATGTTCATTAAACTATCCATGTTAAATGATGTTTAGTATCAAGTCTTGAAAAATGATTTGATGAAAGAATATTTAATGTAGAGGGTAAAACATGAGAAAATATAATTGTCTTTTTTTTTATATGTCAAAAGTGTCAAGTAAAAATAAAAATCTATTTTAGGAATAAGTGGACATTGTCTTTTTTTTTATATGTCAAAGGTGTTCATTGACCTTGAAAAGGCCTA
The DNA here is from genome assembly GCF_019186545.1 of Solanum stenotomum. NCBI lineage: Eukaryota > Viridiplantae > Streptophyta > Magnoliopsida > Solanales > Solanaceae > Solanum > Solanum stenotomum. Next base: position 58,982,995 of record NC_064286.1, read on the forward strand.
TGACAAAGTACCGAGGAATGTCCTCTGGAGGTGCTTGGAGTCTAAAGGGGTCCCGATGATTTATATTAGGGCGATAAAGGACATGTACGGTGGAGCCAAGACTCGGGTTAGAACAGTTAGAGGAGACTCAGAACACTTCCCAGTTGAGATGGGGCTGCACCAGGGATCAGTCCTAAGCCTTTTCCTTTTTGCTTTGGTGATGGATGAGCTGACGCGGACTATTCAGGAGAAGGTCCCATGGTGTATGTTATTTGCGGATGACATAGTACTGATTGATGAGACGCGGGATAGAGTTAATGCGCGGTTGGAGGTGTGGAGACAAACGCTGGAGTCCAAAGGTTTCAGGTTGAGTAGGACCAAAACAGAATATTTGGGGTGCAAATTCAGTGATGTGTTGGATGAGACAGATGTGGAAGTGAGACTTGACGCACAGATCATTCCTAAGAAGGAAAGTTTTAAGTATCTTGGTGCTATAATCCAAGGGAGTGGTGACATCGACGATGATGTCACACATCGCATTGGGGCTGCGTGGATGAAATGGAGGCTTGCCTCTAGAGTACTGTGTGATAAAAAAATCCCACCAAAACTTAAAGGTAAGTTCTACAGAGTGGTAGTTAGACCGGCCTTGTTGTATGGAGCGGAGTGTTGGCCAGTCAAGAACGCACATGTCCAAAAAATGCATGTTGCGGAGATGAGGATGTTGAGATGGACGTGTGGGCACACTAGGAGCGACAAGATTAGGAATGAGGTTATCCGGGAAAAGGTAGGAGTGGCCTCTGTGGTGGACAAGCTGAGGGAAGCGAGACTGAGATGGTTTGGACATGTGAAGAGACGGAGTGCAGACGTCCCAGTGAGGAGGTGCGAGGAAATGGTGGTAGAGGGTATGCGGAGGGGTAGAGGTAGGCCCAAGAAGTATTGGGAAGAGATGATTAGACAAGACTTGGCTAGGCTTCACATTACCGAGGACATGACTCTAGATAGGAAGGAGTGGAGGTCGCGTATTAAGGTGGAAGGTTAGTAGGGTTAGCATGTTCCCGTCCCTCGCGAGGGTATGGGCTGTTAGTGTTTGGAGTAGTCCTAGCCGTATTGCTGTTTACTGCGTTTCACTCCTCACATTAATTTCTTGATGTTATTGTATCATTTGTTGATTATACACTATCTTATGGATTGGTTGTTATGTTTTATATATAGCTCTCCTGTCACTTAGATTTGATGTTCTTGAGCTGAGGGTCTCCCGGAAACAGCCTCTCTACCTCCACGAGGTAGTGGTAAGGTCTGCGTACACCCTACCCTCCCCAGACCCCACCTAGTGGGATTCCACTGGGTATGTTGTTGTTGTTGTTATTTTAGGAATAAGTGACAAGTAAAAGTGAACGAAAGGAATACTCCCTCCGTCCAATAATAGTTGGTCCACTATACTATTTTGGGATGTCCAACAATATTTGTCCACTTTATGAAATCAATGGATTATTTTACACTTAGCTCCTAATTTACCCTTATCAATTATCATTATTATTGTTATTTCTCTATTACACTTTCAAGACATTGTATTTATTAATTCAAAGGGTGATTTAGTAAAATTACCCTTCTATTTATGGTTTCTTAAGAAGTGTGCAAAGTCAATAGTGGACAAATAGTGTTGTACAGAAAAAGTATTAATTAATTCAAAATTTATATATTTTTAATTTATGTGAAATTGAAAATTGATAGACAAATAATGTATCTTATGTGTTAAATTTTATACAAAATAATGAAAAAGCTACTCTACTAAACATGACATTATATATGAATAATTTATTTCTAGCCCGACGAATTTATTGCCTATATTAAAGAAATATAGGACATGTGAATTCATAGTTTTCCCATAAATAAATAAATATATATATACACATTACTCTTATTTAGAAAGGACAATTTAATAGGACAAACACTGCATTAAAATGTGATACACACTGCATTAAAATGTGGTACAAAAAGAAAGCTAAATTGTACCTCAAATAGGACTTCAGCTATAAAAGTAGGATTAAAATAGTAAATTCTTCAAAAGTGCATAGTATGTACTCCTTTATGTAGAAGCACGTGTATCACTACTTTTACGTCAGAAATGGAACATCTCACTTTTTGCACTCTTCCTTCTCTTACGCTTTCTTCTTCTTCTTCTTCTTCATTCTTTGAAGAAACACGATATCAGAGCAGTGGATAATAAGAAACACGGTAAGAAACATACAAGTAGAAAATTAAGAAAAATACAAAGATAATTGAACAAATTATATCCGGAATATAAACAACTTAATATCACAAAAATTGATAACGAAAAATTAAATTAGTTAATAGATAATATATCTAAAATAGAATATAAATATATCCAATACTTAAAAATACAATGAATAACAAGAATAGCGACTATAGACAAAAACTTAATGAAGTAATTATAGAAAAACGACAAGAATTAGAACATAGGCAAAATAGACTTAACAATAATATATTCGCAGGAATTTGTCACAAATCTATAATAGCACAAAGAAAGACTATTTTATATCTAGAAATACAAATAAATAACTTAGAATATAAACTACAACATAATTTATAAATGAATAAAGAAGAATACGCAATAGATGAAAAAACATATGAAAATTATGACGGATTAAAAATAAAGATAATATTTTCTAATCTAGGAAGAAGATATAAGAAAATAGGTGACAATATAAGTTTAATGTTAGAAAAAGAAACGGTAAAACTAGAAGATAGTTTAACTGCTATGGTAAGAATAACAAAAGAAAAT
>NC_064286.1:58988086-59081070 GCF_019186545.1 Solanum stenotomum
GGTTAATGTTATTGTTCCGTTGGCACTGTTACAGTGCGTATTTTGATTATCTTTTCTTTTATGAAATATTTTTTTTTATTAACTTATCATGATTGATTCATTATTATAGTTGTTTCTCATTTACTAGTTTTATGTTTATTTTGTTCTATTTTATATATATGGTGACTCCTCTATTTGGCTTAATGTTGTTCTTCATTTTTTTAAAATATGCATGTTACTGTTTTGTTTTCTTTCTATATTTATTAATGATTATGAATTTGATTTTATTTTTTTATGTTACTGCTCTATTTCGGTCATATGCGATTAGTCTTGATTATTAAAATTGACCTTAATGTATTTTCTAAGGATTTCCTGCGAGTAATTTTATTATGAGTATATTCATTTGTTTGTTTGTTTTATTTTGAATATATTAATTTGTTATAGTATTTATTTATATTCCTAACTATCGTTACATTTTAGTTGATATTCTCTATTATAAAATTGTCCCTGTGCATTATTGAATTTTTCCAAGTTATTTTCATACTTTCAGTTGTATTGTTACACCATTTACTCATTGTTCTTATTAGTATTTTACTTTTTTTCTGCATGGATATTTATTAACTATTCCATTTGTTATATTGATTTTATTCGTGGATTAATCCGAATAGTTTTGATTTATTTTTCTATAAGCTGTTTAGTTGCTCTTGTTGAAATGAGTTTTGTGTTGTTTTTGTTTGTAACCTTATTATGATATTGACTAGTTTAATGTTAAAATTGGCTAATGAAAAAATCTCTCCATCGGTTTTTGAGGCCTTCACATTGTAAAAGACGGAAATTTAGTTAAGTTCATATTTCTTTGTTTGATAAAATTGGCCGATGAAGAAATTACCGTCGATTTCCAAGGCCTCCTATGTTAATAAGATGAGTTTTTATTTTTAAGTTGTTATTTGATTTATTTATTTTTATTCATATATATTTAGTACTAACACTTTTACTAAGTGTCTTTACAGGTACCCCAAAGTCGCTTCTCATCGAAGCCATTCGAATAAATCTCGAATACTATATTCATTATTATGTATATTGTTAACGATAGACAAATACTAGGTCGTTTCTCATATTACTTGTTTACTTTATTACTTGTGTATATTGCATGTTTATCATATTTGTCTACTATTTTTACCTCCTCTTCAATTTGAAAAAATGAATTCAATCGGGACCCATAGTTGTGGATTTCGAAGGATGCCTAACACATTTCCTTCGAAATAACTTGAATTCCTTACCTAGAATCTTGGTTTCGTAGATCACTTAATGATTTTCTAGTTTTTTTTTCCTAAAATTAGGTGGCGACTCCTTTAAAATTCGTTTATTCTTAAAATTCTTTTAAAATCAATTAATTGATTATTTTTTGAGTCAGCGCGACGTTTCGCCATATTTGAATAGAGTAGAGATGTAAACAGAATGTCGACTTCACTGGGGATATAGTGGTTCTGACCATTATGAGTTCATTTTTTCAAATTGAGGAGTTATTATTTTATTGTGTTATTCATTATATCTTGTATATTTTGTTGATTATTTGTATATTATATTTGTTATTTATTCATTATTTGTTTAAACTGTATATACATTGTCATTGCATTCATAACATTTTTCAACATATATGTATAGTATATTAAAGAACGATTTTGCGGAACCGCAGCCGGACATTTTTTATATTCAACCCTTTTTCGAAATGATCGGCAAATTATTGGTTCGTCATGCGTCCAATAGTTGTCGTGAGTTCCAACCTAAGTTGTCCACTTGGGTTCCCGGTCTTTCAAAAGCCACTCTTAGTCAACTAGCGTAGAGCAAAACCAAATCTCAATTTCGAGCGCATTTTGAACTAAGTCGACCCAACACCCAAGGTGTGCTGGGCCCATTAGAAGTCCACCTCGTGTCTATTTGACCCATTGGTCAATAAAAGACAATCATGTTTATGTGTTAAATTTGAAGGATGTATACGTCATTTGGCAAAACAATGTCCCTTGGGGTAAGGAGTTTAAGAGTTTATTTGAGTCAAAGAAGGATCAAATTACAATTGCATCTGAAGACGTTGCCATTTAAAGATGAAAAGAAATCAAACAAAAGGACCATCCATGGAGGCATAGCTTAGGATTGTATACCTGCGTGAGACTGATTATTTGTATCCTCTTTTTCCTATTATGTATCCCCATCCAGTTTTATTCATAAAGTTTGTATAAATTCAGATTTTGGGACAATGTTGTCAAATGACGTAATACATCTTTCAGATCGATAGGCCTATCCTTGGCACAAAAGGGTCACATAATTGTATAGGACGCGCAATAATTGTTTATATGCTATGTGATATAATTAAGTTTGTTTTCAATCAAAGTAGTGCTTATGTGTTTAATTAATTTTTTTAATTTTTTTTGTGATATTTTGCATTATTCATTATGAATACAAATTAACACTTTTATCTTTTGAGTTTATCTTCTTTTTAAGCGAGAGATTGATCTATGTCAGAATTTAGAAGTCATTGTTCGTCCAAAGTTGCAAGGGACAAGAGGATTCGCGAAGTTCAAGTGTTTATATTTCACAAGACATTAATCTCAAGTCAAAAACATAAATTAAGGGAGTCTTTGACTATGAGGTCGTACTAATTTATTTTTCATTAATTTTGCATGTTGGCCCTGCTTTCACACATTTCTAATATTTTTGCAGGACGTCGGGGATGGTCATAACAATGTTTGGTTCTCGTTGATAATTGGGAGAAGACACAATTTCAAGAGACATTAAAAAATAAAATACAACAAGTGATTACTGTAAGAAAAATGAGAGACCACGTTCAACATGCAGTACAAAGGTCGACAGTTAAGAGGATACAAGAAATCGCTCCGAGTTTGTCTAAATTCTAAAGTTGTTTTATGTCATATCTGAACTAACTTCGCGAACCTGATTCTCATCTCGGTGAGATACATAGACAACCCTTCTTGGGTTCGGTATCCATTTTTTCAAATTTCAAAATTATAAAGTAAAATAGTTTGTGCATATTTTTCTAAGCCTTATATGCACGAACTACGCGAACCTAATTTTCATCTCGGTGAGATACGTAGGCAGCCCTTCTTGGGTTCGGTATTTATTCTTTTAAATCTCAAAAAAAAAAAAAAATGAAAAGTAAAATAGTTTGTACATATTTTCAAAGACATGTCTGCATGAACTACGCACACCTTATTCTCATCTCGATGAGATACGTAGGTAGCCCTTCTTGGGTTCGGTTTTCATTCTTTAAAAAAAATGTTTTGTACATGTTAAAAGAGTCATGTCTTTAGCTCAATTGAGACCAATACATTTGGGAGCATGTAAATATATTCGATATGATGAAGATGACTGACTCTTTGGTAAACCATAGATTCTTTTGGTACCTCTCATTTGTACTTTTGTAATGCTTGAAAATTCTCTCGCAGACATTCAAGATAAGAATAAAACCAACCTCATGGTTTCTCATGTGCATGGTGTGGAGAGCTTTTAGATCAAAATTCAATTGCATTGCACTGTTGATCTAGAACTTGCCCTGAATGTTTTTCGAAGCGAAATCCTGAGTAATGTTTGGTATGGGAAAGGATTGTAGGCCTTCTTTGACCCGATTGTGTATTTCAAAGCCTACCAAATGACATTAATCCCTACTTTTCCCACTTTGAGCCTGAAGCTTTTTCTTTGGACAACCACATCTTAGCCAGTACCCCTTTTGAGTGCTTTAATGCACTATCTCTTTCTTGGCCCAACCTTCTTGAGCGCACCAAAGATGTGAAAAATATAAGAGATGATCCAAATTTGAAGATGCCAAAGGCGAAAGAGAAAAAAAATGATTTCTAGGAAGAAGAAAAGAAAGAGGTGGAAAGAAATAAAGAAAGACAAAAACACCCCTACAAGGTCAATGAAAGATGAAAAGGAAAATACTCCAACAAAAGAGGAGAAAAATTCAAAAGAAAAGGATGAAACAAAAGAAAAGCTTCAAAAAATAAGGACTCAAAAGAAGTCAAAACGAAGGGGTGAAAAAATGAAAAGCTCCAACGAATAAGGATTCAAAAGAAGTCGTAATAAAAAGAGGGACACCGAAGAGGATCATACGTCAAAAGCGTATCAATCGTCAAAAGCACAAATTCAGTGTGACGCTCAAGATGGAATTAAGTCACTCTTATTCCAAATAAATATTCTACCCGTCACTAATCCTACATTACAAGTCAATGACAAGCCCTACATGATCTCATTCCAAATGTTCTAACATTAGTGGAGATTTACATAAGGGCCAAGCATATGGTATCACAGTTGCATGCATTGAACATTCTTGTAAGTGTGAGTGCACTTTAAAAAATGTCCTCCAATAATACGCTTCAAATACATGTAAAATAGGACCTGTCTTTGTTGTGAGAACACTTGGAACATAAGGATTGGTACAATTCAAAACCTTATTTGAAGTAAGATGAACAAATCTTGTTAATACTTAAGTATGTTTGAGGTACCACTTGAAGCTGTAAGAGTTACATTGAGTTCAGTCTTAGTTAGAAAAACAAAAAAAAAAGAGAAAGAAAAAAAAAGAAAAAAGATTTACATGTGATCCTTACTCCTGGTACCGATTGTAGTTAATACTTGACTTTTTCTTCACATTCTTTATTCTTCAAAGAAAAAAGAAAAAAAAAGGGCAAGCACCTACTCTTTAATATTTTCCAAAACATTTTTTTATTCTTTCCATTAAAAAAAAAAGATTTTGTCTCTCCTTTTTGGGTTGTTTATTGTAAAAAGTGTCATTAGGTTAATTTTGTTAGTCCTATTTTACTTCATTGGGTTGTCCGTCCCAATAATGTGACATATATTTTGTGTTTAGGGTTTGAATATGACAAAAAATATCATTTTCCTATTTCATCATGTTTATATTGTACATTTTCTACTGATGATTTTATCTCAGATTCTTTGCAGTATTTATCATCTACAGGATTGGAACTATATTTGACTTGATTCCTGGCGCAACAGGATATGTAAGCGCCACGATGGCTCAGTTATATACCCAGTCTAATTTTCTTTTCACCTTGTAATAAAAACTGGGACAGGAAAGGTGCTATCTCCAGCAAATCAATATTGGAGATCATTTTGAGATTTGCCAAAAGTTCTAACTGAGACAGAATTTTTGTGGTCTTCCTCAAAAATTCCAACAAGTACTGTCAAAAGCTTGATAGTCAACTTCAAATGATTCATCATCGCTTGAAGTTCAAAGTCAACTTGCAAATCTCCAGCATTATCACGGCAAGCCAGCAGCTCCCTGTACAAATCCCCAATAAGATATGAGTCGCAATAAACATAAAATGGTTAAGAGTAAAATGTTGATTGCTCACATTTGTCAAACTGATCAGGCATTCTGTACACATTCTCTTTTAAATAATCTTTTCTCAAGGTTTCTTGACTAAGTCGCTAGCTAAGACGACATTGTGTCTACTAATTGTTCCTTTTCAAGTACAGGAACAGGTGAAAGCATTAATGCGATGACACTTTCAAGACAATCATCGAGCCATCCACCTCGTTACAGTTGTATAATTATCGAGCCATCCTCCTTGTTACAGTGGAAAATCATTGGGTTATTTTTTATTGTAATTTTCATTTGCGAAGAGGGTCATTGCATTTTTCATTTTGCCGAAAGGGCCATTGCATTTTTCATTTGCCAAGAGGGCCATTGCATTTTTCATTTGCCAAGAGGGCCATTGTATTTTTCATTTGCCAAGAGGGTCATTGCATTTTTAATTTCCCAAGAGGATCATTGCATTTTCATTCGCTGAGAAGGCCATTGCATTTAAGTTGCATCTATTCGGAGGTGAAGGATGCACACCATATCTGTTCAACGTTCAAGTCGATGGAAACTTGCGTTGAAAGATATTTGCATTTAAGTTTCATCTATTCGGAGATGAAAGATGTGCACCCTATCTGTTCAACGTTCAAGTCGGTGGAAACTTGCGTTGAAATATATTTGCATTTAAGTCACATATATTCGTAGGTGAATAATGTGCGCCCTATCTATTCCACGTTCAAGTCGGAAGAGACTTGCGTTGAAAGAATTTTTATTCGTCCTATCGATGGACATACATTCTTAATCCTACCGATGAATCATCTTTTTTCATTTGTCCTACCGATGGACATCTATTCCAAATCCTACCGATGGATCATCTATTTTCATTCGTCCTATCGATGGACATACATTCTTAATCCTACCGAAGGATCATTTTTTTTCATTCGTCCTACCAATGGACATACATTCCAAATCCTACCGATGGATTATCTTTTTTCATTCGTCCTATCGATGGACATACATTCAAAATCCTACCGAAGGGTCATCTTTTTTCATTCGTCCTACCGATGGACATACATTCAAAATTCTATCAATTGATCATCTTTTTTCATTTGTCCTACCGATGGACATACATTCAAAATACTATCGATGGATCATCTTTTTTTCATTCGTCCTATCGATGAACATACATTCAAAATCCTACTGAAGGATCATCTTTTTTCATTCGTCCTACCAATGGACATACATTCCAAATCCTACCGATGGATCATCTTTTTTCATTTGTCCTATCGATGGACATAAATTCAAAATCCTATCGAAGGATCATCTTTTTTCATTCGTCCTACCGATGGACATACATTCCAAATCCTATCGATGGATAATCTTTTTTCATTCATCCTACCGATGGACATACATTCAAAATCCTATCGATGGATCATCTTTTTTCATTCGTCCTATCGATGGACATACATTCAAAATTTTATCGAAGGATCATTTTTTTTCATTCGTCCTACCGATGGACATATATTCCAAATCCTACCGATGGATCATCTTTTTTTATTTGTCCTATCGATGGACATACATTCAAAATCCTACCGAATGATCATCTTTTTTCATTCGTCCTACCGATGGACTTACATTCAAATTCCTACCGATTGATAATTTTCTTTCATTCGTCCTACCGATGGACATACATGCATTCTTATCCTACCAATGGGTCATCTTCATTTGTCATATCGTATGAGATGCTACCTTTTTTCCTATAATTTTGTCTCTACTGATGAGTTTCATCTTTGTTTTTTCGAGAACATTCAAGAGGATGAATTCTCAGTTGAGCCAGAGGTGCAGACTACTTCAACAAAGACGCAACACAACGTGGAACCTTTTGGAGGCAAGTCCGGGATCGACTTCCACCACATTCCAACCACATTTTTATATAAAGGTCATGTGTTCGGCCAAAATCGGGTTTGTCCATTTTCGTTGTCCACGATTTCTTTCATCAATCATATCCAACGAAAGGGACAACTGTTGACACCCCAATTTTGGCTTAACATTTTTAAAATTTGTAACTTTTAAGTTTTATTTATCTAATGGTTCAAAATATTTTTTTTAATATAATTTTAAATGAGTTTATCGATAACTATCCTTATTTATCAAAATTTAGGGCTTTTTATCAGTTAATTTTAAAATTGCATTGTTACATGTTATTAGTTACGTTCATTATATTTATTTTAATTCATTTTATTTGTTACATTTGTTAATATTGATATTTTGCATAATCTAAAAATTCATTCAAATAAATATATTTTACTTGATCGAAAATTTTGGGCCACAATCACAAGCCCAAAAATTGAGCCCATTTAACAATTATTTCCTATATAAGTTTTGGTTAGGTTAAAAAATAAGGGCGGTGAAAAATTCCAAAAGGTGAAACCCTAACATTTTTTTAATTCATATTTCCAATTGCCTCCCCTCTCTTCCACCACCATTTTCCACCACCCAAAACCCCATTCATTTTTCTCTTTTTCGACAACCCAAATGACCCCAAAACCAGCCAGATCCCAACCCCATTTCAACACTACTCCCTCACCTGAAACCATTGCAAAAGCCACTAGAAACAAACATTTTACGGCAGCAAAACAATCCTCATCTCCCTCTTCTCTATTTTCCGGCGAAGCCTCGCCAGAACACCACTGAAATTGACTAAACACACAACCAAAACCCACCCCCAAAACCAGTGAACAAATAGACCCATTACTCCTCCCGTTTTCAACCAGCAAACACCACCGAATCACCACCAACCTGACCCCATTCGCTATTCTTCTCCGACCCGACCACCATGAGCTTTAAGCTCCGGTGAATAACAGACCATCAACGACTCTTCCTTCCCCTTCCCCCTTTCTCGATTTTTGTTCATTTTTGCAGGTTGTGGTGAGCTCGAGCTCCAGATTCGGCGCGGCTCCAACTCCGAGAAACAACAACCAACCAGAATTGCCATTTTCGGTGGAGCTCAAAGCTCAAACAACTAGAACCCAACCAGAAACGAGCTCCAACGAATCAGATCTGCTCAGTCATTCTCCTACATCTATCTCTTCTTAGGTATAAAATATTGTTTCCTTATTGCTTATTTCCTTGAGATAATTCTCTGTGATATGTTAAATTTTTTTACGACCCATTTTGTTTATTTTCATTTTAGTTATATTTGCTAATATCTTAATGAGCTATTTGTTTTCTATTATTGTTATAGTTGTATGAATTATATATATTCACTAGTATATTTTTGAGTGTTTGTTATTATTGATTCGAAAGAGACATCAAACATGGTCAATGTTATTGTTCCGTTGGCACTGTTACAGTGCGTATTTTGATTATCTTTTCTTTGATGAAATATTTTTTTTTATTAACTTATCATGATTGATTCATTATTATAGTTGTTTCTCATTTACTAGTTTTATGTTTATTTTGTTCTATTTTATATATATGGTGACTCCTCTATTTGGCTTAATGTTGTTCTTCATTTTTTTAAAATATGCATGTTACTGTTTTGTTTTCTTTCTATATTTATTAATGATTATGAATTTGATTTTATTTTTTTATCTTACTGCTCTATTTCGGTCATATGCGATTAGTCTTGATTATTAAAATTGACTTAATGTATTTTCTAAGGATTTCCTGCGAGTAATTTTATTATGAGTATATTCATTTGTTTGTTTTGTTTTATTTTGAATATATTAAATTTGTTATAGTATTTATTTATATTCCTAACTATCGTTACATTTTAGTTGATATTCTCTATTATAAAATTGTCCCTGTGCATTATTGAATTTTTCCAAGTTATTTTCATACTTTCAGTTGTATTGTTACACCATTTACTCATTGTTCTTATTAGTATTTTACTTTTTTTCTGCATGGATATTTGTTAATTATTCCATTTGTTATATTGATTTTATTCGTGGAGTAATCCGTATAGTTTTGATTTATTTTTCTATAAGATGTTTAGTTGCTCTTGTTGAAATGAGCTTTGTGTTGTTTTTGTTGGTAACCTTATTATGATATTGACTAGTTTAATGTTAAAATTGGCCAATGAAAAAATCTCTCCGTCGATTTTTGAGGCCTTCACCTTGTAAAAGACAGAAATTTAGTTAAGTTCATATTTCTTTGTTTGATAAAATTGGCCGATGAAGAAATTACCGTCGATTTCCAAGGCCTCCTATGTTAATAAGACGGATTTTTATTTTTAAGTTATTATTTGATTTATTTAGTTTTATTCATATATATTTAGTACTAACACTTTTACTAAGTGTCTTTACAGGTACCCCAAAGTCGCTTCTCATCAAAGCCATTCGAATAAAGTTCGAATACTATATTCATTATTATGTATATTGTTAACGATAGACAAATATTAGGTCATTTCTCATATGACTTGTTTACTTTATTACTTGTGTATATTGCATGTTTATCATATTTGTATACTATTTTTACCTCCTCTTCAATTTGAAAAAATGAATTCAATCGGGACCCACAGTTGTGGATTTCGAAGGATGCCTAACACCTTTCCTTCGAAATAACTTGAAGTCCTTACCTAGAATCTTGATTTCGCAGATCACTTAATGGTTTCTTAGTTTTTTTTCCCTAAAATTAGGTGGCGATTCCTTTAAAATTTGTTTATTCTTAATATTCTTATAAAATCAATTAATTGATTATTTTTTGAGTCACCGCAACGTTTCGCCCTATTTGAATAAAGTAGGGATGTAAACAGACAATGAATGTTACTACATCTTATGAAAAAAAACATTATAATATGCATCAAATGTATAGTATCTTTCTATATATATATATATATATATATATGTATATTAAATTGAATTTTATGCTTTTACTTAGTCTTCCACATCTCTGAGCAACAAAATTTTGTGATTGTTGAATCCGAAGAAACCTAAATATGACATTTAAATCCATCATCACACACATAAAAAATGCCATAAAAATACTAACTTGATCAAAGATTCGAGAAACAAAGATGTCAGCTCTTCAACACTTGTGAAGGTCTTTTTGATATGTCTATTCATGGTCTAAAAAGATCTTTTGATAAATTTGACAACTTTGATATCAACAAGAACAAAGATTATACCGAAGATCTAAAAACATGAATTAGTTTCTCAATTACTTACCAAGAAACTTGTTTAGAAGCTTTTTTAGAACATAATAGGTGACACTGGTGAGAAAATATAGGTTTTACTAAAAATTGCAGGGAAGCTCACTAGCAATGACTTATTGTCAATTGTCACGATCACTAGTTTTGTGTAAAACACTATTCATCGCCTTGTGAAATATTTTTAAATATATTTTAGAAGATTATTCATTTTTTTTATAACTACGATGTACGGGCCAACTTTGCGTAGACCTAGACTAATTACATTTAATTTAAATAATGTATGACATGATAACAAAACGGTAGTGCATACTAGAGACTAGACTACTTCCTCATCTCTTTTAAGTTGTTCTCTTTGTCCTTTTGATATGTTTTCTACGGATATGACTTTGTTGGTTGAGAACCGAATGGACATCATTGTTTCTATTTCTCACACATTTCTGCTCCTTATCTTATCTTTTTAAGTTGTTTGTTTTCTTACATCTCTAACTTTGAGTTGCACTTAGAAGGATTAAATTAAAGGAGAACTCCTGATGAGGATCGATGTTTAACCTAACATCAAATGAAAGTTGAAGATCAATGTTTAACCTAACATCAAATGAAAGTATAAAGTTCAATACCTTAATTATTCCAAATTAGCATTTGATATTTGGAAATCTGAATATTGATAATAAGATCTTTATGTTATTTAACATAACAGATGATGTTCCTTCTTTCATAGAGAGTTAAGGAACCTCATGTTATAAGTTTTTAAAACAATAATATTAAGTAATTCATATTTTATTACACATTCTTTAAGATAAGTGAATTTCTACATTGGTTCAGTTTTTTATGTCATAACTTAAATTTCCTAGGTCACAAAAATGTCACTCTTCTACCCAGGTTGATATCTATTAGCTTTCTATATGGTACAAAAGATTCCAAAATCTTAGAAGTATTTTGAGGATACATGTCGAACTGAGGAAGTACTAAGTTGGATCAGCTTCTTAACAAAATAAGTATATTTGAAGCTTAAAGGTGATTTTCTCAGGGGGGATTGGAGAAGGTTAGTCTGTAATAATGCAACACCACCTAAATGGACATTAATATTATACACATATGCTTATTAAAGAAATACTAGCTATATGGGGGGCCGGGGGGTTGAAGATACTTTGCATTATACATAATAAAAAGGCCAAAAACAGAAAAGAAGAAAAAAGAAATACGAACCACAAATTAAAGCCATAAATATTTTTGAAAATCAACAAAAGTACCATTGAACCTAATAAGTTGAGTTAGCCCTCAAATGTCCACTCGCTTAACAAGTGGAGTCAAAACAAAGTTTGCAATAGTTCAATATAAAACTAAAATACAAAGACTCTTGAAGACTTAAGTTGAATCCTCAATGACCCATGACGTCTCATGTCTAGCTCCTGACGTCTCCGCTGAAGACGTCTCACCTATGTCTTGTGGCCTAGCTAATTTTGATGCCCCACTTATGGCATGCGATTGCCCAACTCTCATCGCTCTGACTCATCATCGTCTGATTAAAGATGATTGAGTTGACCATGAATTTTTGATAGAATCCTCAAATCAAGAAAAAAAAACATATTAAAGCAAAGCGGAAAAAAGAAATGAATCCCCCTATCACAGTAAGGAAAACTAATTCCAAGTGTTTAAAATGTATAATCTCTATTAGTATATTAGTCAATACACTTATAATTACATCACAGTAAATAAAACTAATTCCAAGTGTTAAAACTGTATAATCTCTTTTACTTTGTTATGAACATTAAACAAAACTCTACAAGAGTTTAAAAGGTAACTTATTTTGTCTATGATGAAAGAGCAACACGTACCCCATCACAGTATAGAACAAATTAATCCTAAGTGTTTGAAAGATACTTTTTTTCTGCTCTATATTAAACAAAACAATAAGAACCCCATCATAGTAGATAAAACTAATTCTAAGTGTTTGATAGATAATTATTTTCTGCACTATTATGAACACTAAACAAAATAGCAAGTACCCCATCACAGTAGACAAAACTAATTTTTAAGTGTTTGAAAGGTAATTTTTTTTTGCTCTATTATGAGCATTAAACAAAACAACAAAAAATTTATCGCAATTGACAAGACATTATTATCTAAGTGCTTAAAAGGTAACTGTTTTTTCACTATTATGAAAACTTAGCAGAAATCCCTTCACAATAGACAAAACTACTCCTAAGTGTTTAAAAGTTAAACATTTTTTGCTCTATAATGAACATAAATCAAAACAACATAATCCCATCAATTAAATATATATATTTTCTTTAATATGAATGCTAAAAAATACAATTATATATTATCACTGAAAAATAAACTGATTCATTTTTCTTGGTGAATCAAATAAGAAAAAATTGAAACTTTGTTTCTTTAAAACCCTAAGATACCGAGATTAAGAAAAAAAAATTTAAGAATTTCAATCTTCCTCGATAGTAAGAATGAGTAAGAATCTTCCATTGTTTCTAGACCTTGCCCATTGTATGTCACACTAATACATTCATATGCTTGAAAATGTTTGGTTACACTCGAACAATACAAGTTAAAACAATTCGGCTCTTGTTAAGAAAATATCAGACCTATGATGGGAGGCGTAGACAATCTAGATGAAAGCAAAGTCACATGAAGTGACTTATCCCTCCAATTAATGGAAAGCACAAAGGAATGTTGAGGACTTCCATACCTAAAGAGGCACATTTCAAAGCTACAACGTTTTATCCTACTACTACTAATCATGTACCTCCTTAGCATTATATTGAATCAAAATAGTGTAGCATCTGATAAATCAAATGTTTGACCATCGAATGGTCTCCAATCATCACGTACTGCCTCACTGAGGGCGTCAAGGTTCACAACGAGAACTTATGCTGAGAGAACAACATTCTGAGCTACCACTATAGTTGGAGTTGGTTGTTGTTGTTCCATCACAATATTTGGAACTCGTCGTTGTTGTTCCATCACAACGTTCTCACTAGAAACATTTTTAATGACACTGCCAACAAAACAAGAGAAATAAATCAGTAGGTTAAATAAACAAATCTGAAGAAAAAAATGAAAGTTAATACATTTGCCTTTGATTGCTTTAGCATTTCCATTGTAATACAGTAGTTGTTGTATCCCACAGCTCCCCTAACATGGTTGTACAATTTGGTTATCATTGCTGTCAAATCTTGATTAGTCATTTTTGAAAGACATGTTAGATGAATAAAATTAATGAGAGTTTGATGGACTTTCTATCGAGAACGATGAGTACTACTCTCTAATTTCATTTCATGTATATGCTTATGACATCTATCTTTTTATTTCATTTTATTTTAATTGGATACAAGTAAAGGGGACAACTAGCTGAAGTAGGTTGTAATTTTATCCTAATTTTCTTACCTTATTTGACTTGTATTCTTCTCTTGAAAGAAAGTTAAAGTAACACTCGATTTGACTTTTCTTTAATGATAAATATAATTTTTTTCCATATTTGGGTTATTCCTTCCTTGATAGAAAGATTTGGAACTGTATAAATTGAAAACCTCTTTTTTCATACCACAACACAATAGCATTCACAATGCAGATGTTTACGAATTATGTTTATGGGGAGATTTCGCCCAATATGTTTATGTTTTTCAATATTAGTTTTATTATATGTTGATCGTTTGGTCAAACCATAATAATTATATATTTTTAGTATGTTATTTGTTGTCTGATTTATCACTCATAATTTACAATTTTAAGCTTCCGCATGATATCCTAATTCGTTTCGAACCAAACAAGTGGTATCAGAGCACATGCTTCAATGATCCAATGATTGAACAAAATTGAAGATAAGTTCAAGTGGTTTCAAATCAATTTGCAACAAATTTGATGATGAATGATATTTTTGTCCAACTACATGTGTAGAAGTTTTAAACCATATTTTCAATATTACTGTTGCTGCAATTTTTAAAAATAAAAAAAAATATTATTAAACCATTTTTAACCCATATATTTTAATTTTTTTTGAGTGTTTATTAGATTCCTAATTATTTTTAAAAATTAATATAACTATTACCAGTAACATTGATCCTCTAAATAGCTACATCTATCGTTTAGAATTTCAATTTCACATATAATAATCAGAAGCTAGTCAAAATTAAATATTAAATATTGTTAATATGAATACATTTTTATACTATGGATAAACCTTTAAAAAATATTATTCACAAAACAGAAGCATATGTTTTTTTTCATATAAAAGTAATTAAGTAATGAATATTATCTTTCAGTTAAGCCTGTTTACTTGGTCAGACAGACATACCAAATCGGGCTGAACCCGATTTCCACAATAAAGGGCTAGGCCGTTACCCGTCAAAATTGTGAAAGAAGACAAAAAAATCGGCTCATGCCCGGTTAGGATTTTGCTATTGGGCTCAATTTCTAACAATGGGTCAAATCGGGTCAGATTTTCAATAATGCGTCAAGTCGGGCTGGATGAACTATATCTTTTTAATCTATTTTTATTAATTATTATGAAAGTTTGAGTCAATTGTCAATATAGTGTATTGTTATTTATTTAATTTTATAATAGTTATAACTATTTATGACAATATACTATCTATATGATACTTACAAAATATATATATATATATATATATATATATATATATATATATATATATATTTATTTATTTATTTATTTATAATGTATTGACTATATCCACAATTTAATATCTATTATAGTAAAATACTTACATTATATTATATATATTCTTCTAATATATACTAAATATAAATACGATACACTATCTATTATATATATATATATATATATATATATATATATATATATACACACACACACTTGTAATAGTCGTTGGGTCAATGACCACTTTCCGAAAAAGTGGCCCAACAAATATCTCCCACAATTTTAAAAAATAATCATCGGGCCAGTGCACCGCCATGCATTAATCTCTTATCGGGTCGGCCTGTGGATGAAATAATCTGGACCATCCCACCTCACTAATATAGGGGGTGGGTCCAGGCCATATTGGGCTGATCCAATTGATAGGTTTACTTTCAATATTTTTGTTGTTGTATGTACAAAAGAGATGTTGAGTGTTGACTACAAATTTAATTATTATATTATAAAAACTAAGATGTTAGAGGATAGTTGCTAATCATGCACACTAGAACAAAATTTCCAACTTTAAGAAGATACAATATACACAGATCTTATATTTAGTTCATCAAGTTAGAGACATATATTGTTTTCGAAAGCCTCTTAATTCAAATGCAATAAATTAAAATATTAATAAGTTAGGAAGCATACTTACCTAACAAATTAGATACTAAAATAGTTCATTACGTAAGTATTTTGATTCAACTTTTGTTCTTTTGTCCAATAAATATTTGATAGTAGCTATACAGTTTTATAGTTATAGAATAGTGTAACTAATAGGTAGCTCTCTTGTTTCATGCAAATTAAAGGATATGATTGAGGTGTAAATGTCTATGGGTTATGGATTGAGAAAATTAGCAAACTAGTCAAAATTTCTAACATAATCGAGAAAATGGTCTAAAACCCCCCCAACCTATATCCGCAATTCCAACTACACACTCCAACTTTACGGGTGTCCTATTACCCCCCTGAATTGTTTCAAACTGTAATAATTGCACCCCTTAAAAGCCATAACCAAATCTGTGTTGGCCTGTGAACTTCACGCGTTTTACATGTGAAAATTCAATTAATTTATAATTTTTTTTCAATCTTTTTATAATTCCTTTCCACTTTTTCCTATACTCTCCCAATTTCTTCAAATCTCTAAGGTAACTTCTTCCCACAATTCTTTCAAATTCCTATGGAATTGTGAGGAACAAAGATGAATATTGATAGCGGGAGCTTGTCAAGCGATATTCGAGTTTTGCTTGTCGGAGAACATTGAAAAATAATCTAAAAGGATCTGTGCATATCGCTGCTACGTCGAAGTTTTGCTTGCTTCACCGGAGCTCGCTGGTTGGAGCAGTGCAGCAACAAGGTTTTGTTGTTGTTGTTGTAGTCGACCTTATTGTGAGAACAAAGGTAGGTCTTCATAGTGGTTGTCTCAGAATGGGAGAGAGATAAGAGGAGAGGGGAAGAGGAGAACGGGGTTTTGTTGGTGGTTTGGGTTTCGCCGGAGGCGGCGACAGTGGTGGCTAATGGTCGAGCAACAAAAGAGGGAGACCAAACGAAAGCACTAGCAATGCCATTAATGGAGGTCAATTGAGATGGAATCCTTTCATTGATTAATTGAAATTTGAGATTGATAATTAAAGGATCTACAATAAAAAGGAAAAAAATCATTCTCATGAGGGAGTTCAATTGAATTTGATGTAAACCCAATTTTTTTTTTTTCAAATCTGATCCAGATTTCATTTTTGGATGATTGAAAAACATGTCATTTTATCTTTAATTGAATTGATTGGTTTTTCTAAGTTTTTTACATGAGAGTTTATAAGTTTGTGTGAAATCAACAATGGTGAATCCGGTATGAGAATTTGATCTTTGTTGCTATGAAGAAGAAACAATGGTTTATTTAAGGATGGAGAAGATGACTATCGGAGAAAGAGGAAATTTTTGTCAAAATTCACCTTCTAACGCGCCTAGAGGAGGTGAGAACACCTCCTATGACAGGTCAGCACTTAAGTGTGTAGAAAATAGAGAAATATAAAGTTCAGGGGGGTTGTAGGACACCCTTAAAGTTGGAGTGTATAGTTGGGATTTCAGGTATAAGCTGGGGGGGGGGGGGGGTTAGACCATTTTCTCAACATAATCATTAAAAATATCTACACTTTAAAATAATTATTAAAAATGTCAATATGTCAATATTTTAGCAAATATAATGTATCCTAATATAATTTATTTACCTTCTTTTTTTTTTCTCAAATTGGGCCCACTTTTTGACCTCATTACCGGTGAAAAGAAAAAAAAAACTCTATTACCCACTTTTTTTCTCTCTAATTTTTTTACCCACATTCTATTCTTTTTCTCTCACATTCTTTTTCCTTTATTCCCTCTCCTTAAGAAACATAATTTGGAGATGTTGGTCGAAGGGGATGACTCCAGTTCAGCCGCCGCCACCTCAAAGAGAGCAGCTNTTAGACCATTTTCTCAACATAATCATTAAAAATATCTACACTTAAAAATAATTATTAAAAATGTCAATATGTCAATATTTTAGCAAATATAATGTATCCTAATATAATTTATTTACCTTATTTTTTTTTTCAATTGGGCCCACTTTTTGACCTCATTACCGGTGAAAAAAAAAAACTCTATTACCCACTTTTTTTCTCTCTAATTTCTTTACCCACATTCTATCCTTTTTCTCTCACATTCTTTTTTCTTTTTTACCTCTCCTTAAGAAACATAATTTGGTGATGTTGGTCGAAGGGGATGACTCCAGTTCAGCCGCCACCTCCTCAAAGAGAGCAGCTCCGTCGGAGCTCCTAGACTTTCCTTTTCTTGGCCCTTTTTCTCGCTTTTTTTCTATCTGGTTTTTGTTGGTTTTTTTTTGCTCCCACTTTGTAATTTTGGAATAGGGACCAAACTTTATATTATATAGAATTCCACTTTTGGATTTTTTTTTTTAAAATTCTTATTTGAATCGAAATGGATTTGAATTTGGGTTTGGTGAACAAAAAGTCGGAAAAAAAATATCATGAAGAAGAAGAAGAAGAAGAAGAAGAAGAAGAAGAAGAAGAAAGAGAGAGAGTTAGAGAAAATTGTTGCAAAAATTGTATTCATATTAATTTTTATTTGTCAATTGTTTTTCTTTTACTCCGTGTTTGTATTTTTATTAAGAACATTATATTTCTTTTTTAGTTTGTAGTCATTCCAATAGGTATCCAAATGCATTTGTATTTCTTAAGCATAAATGTATTCTATTTCTTTCACAATTAATTTGTATGTTTTTTAAGAATATTGTTTCCTTCCTCAACAATTTGTACTATTTTTACTATGTATGCTATTTTTTTCGTGAATCTTGTATCTTTTCATAAATTATATTCATATGTAATGATTAGATTATATTGAGATACAATCAGTAATATTTTTGTAATACAAATTCTTATTTTTGTAATACAAATAAAATAAATATATAATTGGCAGCCATGTAATAGAATTTTGATCACTATGATACAATTTTTAGTTTTCACTATGAAAGTAAAATACCAATTTAAATAATGGTAAAGAAAGCATATAAAATACAAAAATTGTTGATATACAATTATGATGAAAACATAATAAAAAAGAAAGTTTCAGTTCAGGAGAACACCAATTATATCGAAGTTCCAGTTGCGAAATTTTCCTCCAAAGTTGTTTGTCAACGAAATTTTAATCGTTTGTCTCAAATTTTTCTTCACAGTTAGAAAAACTACAATTGAATTGAATTCACTTCAACAGAGATTGAGTATTATCAATGTAATGCTAAAAATCAATTTTTGAAATTTTATGAACAAGGGGGATGGTTGCCTTGTCGTCTATTTTTGAAATTGTAACTGATGAGAATTTTAAGTGATATGTTCCTTTTAAAAATATTTTCTCCCCAGATTTTCTCCTTTCTGTTAATAAATAATTGTGTTTTTGCAAATCAAACAAATAAAAAAAAATCATAAATAAGATAAATAACAAACTAAAATATTAACATTTTTAATTAATATTAAAAGTGTAGCTAAGGGATCTTATTAAATGCCAAAATATTGACATTTTAAATTTTTGCGTGGATTGATTCTATTTCAAAAGGGAAACAACTTCATTGATCGAAGGATTTCTTTGGTTGACTATATACTCTTGATCAATTTTTTTTTTATTAATTATTTTATTTTTAATTACCTATTTTTTTTTAAAACAATTTAATTTTAACTTTTCACGTGACATATATAAGGTCATAAAATTAAAGGACATTTTAATATAGATGAAAAGCTTTGAAAAAAAATGAAAATCTTGAAAAAACTTATAATTATTCCCGTTAATTGAAGAAAACAAGTGTTTGCGATTTTCTTTTAAAAAAAATAGTATTTATAATGATAAAAATGATGTGGTAATTTATATCTAATGCGACAATTTATATTTGACGTAGATAATGATGTTTTATCCACATTAGTGCGATTGAGAGATGACACACATGATTAGAGGGATTTAAAATAGTGTATTTTAATAATTTCAAATGTTTGATTAACAAAGTCGTAAGTAGGATGGTCTAGGTGACAAACTAAGTCAAGCAAATAGATCTTCCAATTATATTGCTAAAATAAAAATGAAACTTTAATGCCAAATAAAATGATTCGAGGTGCTAGATGATTTTAAATCACAAGATGAAATCACATGTCCAAACGCCTACTAAAACTTTATAAATTAAATCATCTACTATATAAGTAAACGGACATATAAACGAATACATGATCTATTAAATATTTTACTAAAATTGAATGAACAATTGTTTAATAATAAATATTACATATATAGACACATTGTTAGTAATATATATCCTAACAATCTCACAATTTGACCTTGACATTTGTTAGAATACTATATCAAAACTGATGATTATTTCAAGGTAGTTCAATTCAATTCCAAATTCGATATCAAACCTTTTAATACCAATCCAAACATGCAATTCTCAATGATTAAATTAAACTCAAACCATCAAAAACAAATAAACAAATTTACAAGGACTTTTTAAGAAATCCTTGCCATTCATAATCGAATAATTTTATAATCGACTGTTTTAAGTCACGAACCAATTCATTTGTAATCACTTTTCAACTAATTAATTTTGCCATCATTCAAATAAGTTTTTGTTACTAGATCTTCATCAACTTCTAGCTCCTGGTGATTCAACTACACTTATTTATTTTGGTTTGATTTTTTAATTTTTTTGTTTAGGCCTAATGTATTCACAAAAAGGGAAAATCATACTCATAAAATAAGATTCGAAATGAGAAAAGTAACTGAAATGACTAGGATCAATTAATATATGTACATGGCCTAAAAAAATCAAAATAAATGAAGCACTAAATAGACTTAACATATCGTGAACTACTCTTACTTAATTTGAATATCTTTTCATGTTTAACTAGATGTTTGAGGTTCGAGTCGTCAGAATGAAAAAAAAAAAAATCAAAATCCTAACTAGGAGTGTTTCCCCGTTAATAGGCTTATGCAATGCAAACTCTATTTAAACTAGTTGAGGGATAATACAGTATCGAACACAAAATTAAAGAAAATATAAGTACGAAGCAAAAGGATTCATGTAAAGCATTTTCGGGACTGTTTAAAACAAAAGCACCAAGCCCAATTGAAAGTGCACCTTCGATAAAAGCAAATCTATTACACACCTTTATTATTTAAAAGTGAATTTAATACCATATACTCTCACAATATGTTGTACTTTACACTTGACGTCACATTAGCTATGATAGCGCCATGACAAAAATTATAATATCTTATATCCTTTGTTTTCTTTTGTTTGTTTAATTAATTGGGAAAAAGTCCGGAAATTAAAGTCCTAGTCATTTGCGTTGATGAGATTGATATCTTCTTTCTTTACCTAAAATCTTGTGTGTTTTGTTACAAAAACCTAACATATAGTTCTATTTATATTTATGGTCTACATCACTACAAATATTATTTACTTGCAAATATAAATATTTTTTTTGTTGAAATTCTTACAAAGAGTTCACATCACTTTGGTTGGCAAGGTACGTTGGATGATTTTTACAACCTAATTTAAATGTTTGCATTTCTACATCTCAAATTTAATGAGCTAGATTATATTGATTGCATATTTTCTTTTTTTAATGTATGTATAACTTCCTTATGTATATTTAATCTAATTCTGGATTGATAGGACGTGCAAAGAAAGAATGAAAATCTCCAAGAGAAAACAAGAATCATCAATTGTTATATGATACATATGATACAATGGTTTTTTTCGATGTTGCAGCTGGAAGGATATTGGATGAATTTCAAACCTCCACTAGAACTGCTTCAATTTTAATCCCTTATGTGCCTAGTTTCATATCTCTTCACCATCGCCCCATAAGAGAAAAAAAATACTTAGACACTGTAAGCGGGTTATTGTAACTTCCATTTATCGTTGTCATTTATAATTCACTGTTTTGATTCATTTTTCAAGTATTTAATTTTGCCATCAATCAGATAAGTTTTTGTTAGCAGATCTTTATCAAGTAGCTCCTAGTGATTCAACTACACTTATTTATTTTGGTTTGATTTTTTAACATTTTTTTATGAGGACCTCCGTATTGAGTTTTGAACCATCACATATACTCACATCATTTTACTCACGTACATTTTCGCATTTACAAGCCTTTTTTGAGTAATCACGCAAATTGCTTTATTTTCATGTGTATAAACCCATGGATCTGGCGTCCGGAGCACCTAATTTTTTTTAAAAAAAAACTTTATGAGGTCCTCCGTATTGAGTTGGAGAACCATGATGTATACTCACACCAATTTATTCACGCCCATTTTCGCTTCTACAAGCCCTTTTTTTACGAATTGCGCAAATTGCTCTATTTTTCGTGTGTATTAGCCCATGGATCTGGAGCCCAGAGACCCCAATTTTTTTTTCTCAAAAAACTTTGTGTGGACTCTGTATTGAGTTGGGGAACTATCATGTATACTCACACCATTTTTTTCACGCCCATTTCCTCATCTACATACCTTTTTTATGAATCGTGCAAATTGCTCTATTTTTTCATGTATTAGCTCATTGATCTGGCCCCCAGAGCACCAAAATTTTTTTTCCTCACAAAACATTATTAGAACATCCGTATTGAGTTCGGGAACAATCAACTATACTCACACCATTTTATTCATGCCCATTTCTGCATCTACAGGTCTATTTTTAGGAATTGTGCAAATTGCTCTATTTTTCGTGTGTATTAGCCTATGGATGTGGTGCCCGGAGCACCCAAATATTTTTTTCTCAAAATTTTTTGTGTGAACCTCCGTATTGAGTTGGAGAACCATCAAATATACTCACACCATTTTTTCACGCTCATTTCCGCATCTACAAGCTATTTTTAAGAATCGCACAAATTGCTCTATTTATTTTGTGTATTAGCCCATGGATTTGGCGCCTGGAGCGCCTAAAATTTTTATCTCAAAAAACTTTATTAGGACATCCGTATTGAGTTGGGGAACCATCACCTATACTCACACCATTTTTCTCATGCCCATTTCCGCATCTACAAGCCCGCCCTTTTTAGGAATCAAATAAATTGCTCTATTTTTTTCGTGTGTTATAGCCCATGGATCTGACACCTGAAACCCCCAAAAACATTTTCTCAAAAAGCTTTATGAGGACCTCCGTATTGAATAAAGGAACCATCACATATATCCACACCATTTTTCTCTCGCCCATTTCACATCTACATGCCTTTTTTTTTTTAAGAATTACGCAAATTGCTTTATTTTTCGTTGTATTAGCCCATGGATCTTGCGCCCGAAGCATCCAATTTTTTCTCAAAAACCATTATGAGGACATCCGTTTTTAGTTTGGAAATCATCACATATACTCACACCATTTTTTTCATGCCAATTTCCGTATCTATAGACCCTTTTTTAGGAATCGCGAAAAAATTACTCTATTTTCGTGTTTATTAGTCCATCAATCTGGTGCCCAGAACAACCAAAATTTTTTTCTTAAAAAACTTTATGAGAACCTCCGTATTGAATGCGAGAACCATCACGTAAAGTTACACCATTTTTTCGCACATTCCGCATCTACAGGCCAGTTTTTAGGAATCGCAAAAATTGCTTTGTTTTTCGTGTGTATTTGCCTATAGATATGGCGCCCGGAGCATCCAATTTTTTTTCCTTAAAAAATTTTATGAGGACCTTTGTATTGAGTTGTGGAATAATCACATATACTCAGACCATTTTTTACACAACAATTTCAGCATCTACATGCCCCTTTTTAGGAATCATGCAAAATTGCTTTATTTTTCGTGTGTATTAGCCCATGGATCTGGTGCCCAGAGCACCCATTTGTTTTTTCAAAAAACTTTATGAGGACATACGTATTGAGTTTGGAACCATCAAGTATACTCTCACCATTTTTTTCACGTCCATTTCTGCATCTATAAGCTCTATTTTAGGAATCACGCAAATTGCTTTATTTTTCGTGTGTATTAGCCCATGGATCAAGCTACCGGAGAACCTAAATTTTTTTTTCTCGAAAAACATTTTGAGGACATCCGTATTGAGTTGGGGAACCATCACGTATAATCACACAATTTTTTTCACGCCCATTTCCGCATCTACAAGCCCTTATTTAGAAATCTTGCAAATTCCTATATTTTTCGTGTGTTATTAGCCCATGGATCTGGCGCCCTGAGAACCTAAAATTTTTTTCTCAGAAAACATTATGAGGACCTCCGTATTGAGTTTGGGAACCATCACATACACTCATACCATTTTTTTTCAAGCCCATTTACGCATCTACATGCCTTTTTTCAGCGATCGCGCAAATTCCTCTATTTTCGTGTGTATTAGCCCACTGATTTGGCGCCCTAAGCACCCAATTTTTTTTCAAAAACTTTATGAGGACCTCCGTATTGAGTTATTGAACAATCACGTATACTCACACTTTAATTTTTTCACGCCTATTTTCGCATCTACAAGTCACTTTTTAGGACTCACGTAAATTGTTCTATTTTTTGTGTGTATTAGTCTATGAAAATGGCGTCCGGAGAACCCAATTTTTTTCCTCAAAAAACTTTATGACAACCTTCGTATGGAGTTGGGGAACCATCATATATACTCAGACCTTTTTTCTCACGCCATTTCCGCATCTAAAAGCCCTCTTTTGGTATCACGCAAATTGCTCTATTTTCATGTGTATTAGCCCATGAATTTAGTGCCCAGAGAACCTAAAATATTTTTCTCAAAAAACTGTATGAGGATATCCTTATTGAGTTTTGAACCATCATGTATATTCACACCATTTTTTTCATGCCCATTTTCACATCTACAGACCCTTCTTTAGGAATCGATCAAATTACTCTATTTTTTGTGTGTATTAGCCCATGGATTTGGCGCCCGGAGCAACCAAATTTTTTTCTCAAAATTTTTTATGAGGACCTCTATATTGAGTTGGGGAACCATCACATATACTCACACCATTTTTTTCACGCCCATTTCTGCATCTACATGCCTTTTTTTAGGAATCACGCAAATTGCTCTATTTTTTGTGTGTATTAGCCCATGGATCTACCGCCCGGAGCGCCCAATTTTTTTCTCAAAAAACTTAATGAGGACTTCCATATTGAGTTGGGAACCATCATATATAGTCAGACCATTTCTTTCATGCCCATTTCCGCATATACATGCCTTTTTTTAGGAATTGCTCAAATTCCTCTATTTTCGTGTGTATTAGCCCATGGATCTGGCTCACGGAGCAACAAATTTTTTTCTCAAAAAACATTCTGAGGACATCTGTATTGAGTTGGGGAACCATCACGTATATTCTCACCATTTCTTTCACGCCATTTTCGTATCTAGAAGACCCCTTTTTTAGAAATTGCGCAAATTGCTCTATTTTTCATGTGTATTACCCCCATGGATCTGTCGCTCGGAGCACCCAAATTTTTGTTCTCAAAAAACTTTATGAGGACCTCCGTATTAAGTTGGGGAACTATCACGTATACTCATACCATTATTTTCACCCCTATTTTCCGCATCTACAGGCCTTTTTTAAGGAATCACGCAAATTCCCCATATTTTTTGCGTTTAATAGCCCATAGATCTGGTGCCCAATGCATTCAATTCTTTTCATCAGAAAACTATATGAGGACTTCTGTATTGAGTTGAGGGAACATCACGTATACGCACACCATTTTTTCACGCCCATTTCCGCATCAACAAGGCCTTTTTTTATGAATCGCGCAAATTGCCCTATTTTTCCTGTGTATTAGTCCATATATCTGGCGCCCGGATTACCCAAAATTTTTTTCTAAAACAAATTTATGAGGACCTTTGTATTGAGTTTAGGGAACCATCACTTATACTCACACCATTTTATTCACGCCCATTTCCGCATCTACAAGCACTATTTTAGAAATCGCGCAAATTGCTCTATTTTTCGTGTGTATTAACCCATGGATCTGGCGCCTGGAGCATCATATTTTTTTTCTAAAAACTTCATGAGGACCTTCGTATTGAGTTGGAGAACCATCACGTATTCTCACATCATTTTTTTAACGCCCATTTTTGCATCTGCATGACCTTTTTAAAAATCGCGCAAATTGCTCTATTTTTGTGTGTATTAGCCCATGGATCTGGCGCACAGAACACCCCAATTTATGAGGACATCTGTATTGAGTTTGGGAACCATTTTGTATAATCACTCAATTTTTCACTCCCATTTCCGCTTTTATAGTCCTTTATTTAGAAATCGCACAAATTACTCTATTTTTTGTGTGTATTAGCCCATGGATCGGGCGCCCGAAGCACCCAATTTTTTTGATCAAATTTTATTTGAGGACATATGTATAGAGTTGGGGAACCATCACGTATACTCACTCAATTTTTTCACTCCCATTTCTGCTTCTACAGGCCCTTTTTTTAAAATCACACAAATTGCTCTATTTTTCTTGTGTATTAGCCCGTAGATGTGTTGTCCAGAGCACTCAAATTTTATTTCTCAAAAATCTTTATGCGGAAATTTGTATTGAGTTTGGGAACCATCACGTATACTCACACCATTTTTTCACCCCCATTTCTACATCTACATGCCTTTTATTTTTAGGAATCACACAAATTGCACTATTTTCTATGTGTATTAGCCCATTGATCTAACACCCTGAGCACCTAAAAGTTTTTTCTCAAAAAACTTTATGATGACCTCTGTATTGAGTTGGGGAATCATCACATACACTCACACCATTTTTTTCACTCCCATTTCCACTTCTACAGTCCTTTCTTTCGGAAATCTTTGACTTTGAAGTGGGAATGGTCACAAACAGAGCACTGGTTATTCCAGTAAGAGCTCTTACTCAGATTGCACAAATTGCTCTATTTTTTGTGTGTATTAGCCCATGGATCTGGCACGAAGCACCCAAAATTGTTTTCTCAAAAAACTTTATGAGGACATCCGTATAGAGTTGGTGAACCATCACGTTTACTCACATTATTTTATTCACGCCCATTTCCGCTTCTACAAGGCCTTTTTAGGAATCGCATAAATTTCTCTATTTTTTGTGTGTATTACCCATGGATCGGGTGCCAGGAGGACCCAAAAAAGTTTTCTAAAAAAACTTTGTAAGGACCTTGAGTTTGGGAACCATCACGTATACTCACACCATATTTTCCACTCCTATTTCCGCATATACAGGCCCTTTTTTAGCAATCGTGTTAATTCTATTATTTTTGTGTGTATTAGCCCATGGATCTAGCGCCCGGAGCACCTAATATTTTTATCTCAATATTTTTTAAGAGGACCTTCGCATTGAGTTGGGAAACTATCACGTATAATCTCATAATTTTTTTCACGCCCATTTCTACATCTACAGGCCCCCTTTTAGGAATCGCGCAAATTTCTCTATTTCGTGTGTATTAGCCCATGGATCTGGCCCGGAGCACCCAAAATATTTTTCTCTTAAAACTTTATGAGGACCTCCGTATTGACTTGGGGAACCATCACGTAGACTCACACAATTTATTTCACGCCTATTTATTTCATGCCCATTTCCGCATCTATATGCCCTTTTTTAGGAATCACACAAATTCCTCTATTTTCGTGTGAATTAGCCCCGCAATCTGGCCTCGTAGCACTCAATTTCTTTTCTCAAAATACTTTATGTGGACTTCCGTATTGAGTTGGAGAACCATCACGTATACTCACAATATTTTTCTCAAGCCCATTTCCATATCTACAGGCCCTTTTGTAGGAATTGCGCAAATTTCTCTATTTTTCGTGTGTATTAGCCCATGGATCTGGCGCCCTAAGCACCAATTTTTTTTTTCTTAAAAACCTTTAGGAGGACATCCATATTGAGTTAGGGACCCATCACGTATACTCACACTATTGTTTTCACGCCCATTTTAGAATCTAGAGGCTCTTTTTTAGGAATCGCGAAAAAATTACTCTATATTTCATGTCTATTAGCCCATGAATCTAGCGCCCGGAACACCCAAATATTTTTTCAAAAAACACTTTATGAGGACCTCTTATTGAGTTGGGGAACCATCACGTATACTCTCACAATTTCTTTCACTCCCATTTTCATATCTACATGACCTTTTTTAGGAATCGCAAAAATTGCTCTATTTTTCATGTGTATTAGCCTATAGATCTAGCGTTCGAAGCACACAAAACTTTATGAGGACCTCTATATTGAGTTGGAGAACCATCACGTATACTCACACCATTTTCTTCAGGCCCATTTTCGCATCTACATGCCCATTTTTAGCAATCACGCAAATTGCTCTATTTTTCGTTTGTATTAGCCCATTAATATGACGCCCGGAGCACCCATAATTTTCTTCTAAACTTTTTTATGAGGATATCCGTATTGAGTTTGGAACCATCACATATACTCACACCATTTTATCATGTCCATTTCCGCATTTACATGCCCTTTTTTAGAATCACATAAATTGCTCTATTTTTCGTGTGTATTAGCCCATGGATCAGGCGACCAAAATTCTTCTCTCAAAAAACTTTATGAGGACATCTGTATTGAGTTGGGGAACCATCACTGTAACACCCCAATTTTTTTTGAACTAAGACTGGAACCATCCTTCGTTGTGAGTAGGATTTTACGGAGAAATTTAAAATTTTCTTAAGTATCAAGGTCAGGTCACTAGATATAGCACCTTGAGGTCGAAAAAGAATTAAATATAATTCAATCAAGTCATTCCTTAGTTCTTTTAAATTTTGGGCCAACTTCAAACGGCCATAACTTTTAGTACATGATGAGCTAGGACACCCATAAGATATAAAATGAAAGATCTCCGAGTCCTCTTTTCAATGCCACCAAGTATGCTAATTTTTGAGCTTGTATGAGAGATATATTCCCTTTTGAAGTCAGGCTGACCATTTAAGGAAAGTTACTCGAAAATAAGAGGGGGATTTTAGTCTTTTCCCTACCCAATTGGTTTAATTCATTTTTAGTGGATTAGTTAGGGTCTAAACTGCTTTGGTTTTATTTACACTTTACAAAACTATGCTAGGGCTTTGAGAGATGAGAAAAGAGAAGAAAAGAGGAGAAAGACCAAAGTTCATCATCGTTCTTGAGGTTTTGCTTGCGAATTTCGCCAAGGGTTAATCCCTACAAGGTATGTGAGATCACATAACAATGGGTTCGTTCACCCACACGCCAATCATGAGTTTCTTTTGCGAATCTATCCATAAATATTGAGCAATTTAATTTCTTGATGAGTTCTTGATAAGTGTTTGATGTGCCGCGAAATTGTGACACATTTGATGCTTAATAACTATGATATAATATTGTAATTAGGTGAAATTTTTGGATTATTTGATGGGTTTGTTAAATGTGTAGGAAGAATTTGGGTTGTATAGAAAAGCGGAAAAAGAAGTAGAGATGATGTTGACCAAGTGAAGTTCACGGCCAATTTCACGGACCGTGAACTTCATTATGGTTCGTAGTGGAGCTCGTGGAAGTAAGGCTGTATTGAGCCTTGAGAAGATGAAGAGAAAGAATAACCAAATAAAGACTACAGAGGGTTCTACGAATCGTAGTCCTCACCACGAACCGTGGTACCTGCCGTGAAACTAAACCAGTGTGACACCAAGAGAGAGTTGAAAGAAGGTTGAAACCCAAGTGAAGACCACATGCGATTTCACGGGCCGTGGTCCTCACTACAAACTGTGATAGCTCCCGTGGTGCATTTTCCAATGAAGGCATTGAAGACCCAACCTTTAGGAAAGTTAAAGGGAAGATCAAGGAGGGCTTCACGACCCGTGAAGCCCTCTACGAACCATAGAAGTGGCCGTAAAGCCATCCGACATTTCAGTCCTAGTTCAACTAGGACTCCTTTTAAACATTTTATTTTGAATTACTTTAGGTCGTTTTGGGGATCATTATTCATTATCTTACATTTTACAATGAAGGACAGAGGATTACTCTTAGCTTTCAATTTTTGGATTTTGGGATTATTGTTACTAGTTGAAAACTCAGATTCAAACTATTAGATTATCAAAGTGATTGTTAATTTGCTAATTACTTTCATAAGTCTTTCTCAATATGTTTTCGTCCCTAATTACTGATTTCTTACGTGAAAGCATGAGTGGCTAAATTCCACGACTGTGTGTGTGGTATCTATGACGATATTCTAGTTGCGATTCCGTAAAATGAGTAAAGGCAGTCTTTGTTTACAACCTGTAGTTTGCAGCTTTCATTATCATTTTAGTCTATTGAGTGCACTCTTTTGACATGCCTGTTTCTGGTGTTTGTTCGAGAGAAAAACACTAGTTTGGAAAAAGCTAAACTAAGTTAATGAATTGCAGTTAAAGTTGGAGTTCGAAAGAAGAGATCTTTAACACCATATCAAATTAAGCGAAGTCCAATATTGATAACACTTTAAGTTCGGGAGAATTAGAGTGAATATTATCTGATTAGGCTGAGAAGCGTTAGATTAATTCAACTCGCAAAGGTTCTGTAAACATTGATTTACTGACACTCAAATTACGGGAGAGCATTATAATTGATGTCATAGTGAACACAAAACCTGGTTTCTTTAAATTAACTGAATCAACTTACAATGAGATAGTCTGTTAACTGTGTATCTAAGTTTTGACTGCAAGTGTTGGTGATAAACTACATTTCAACCAAACCCAATTTACTTTCCGTGTTATTTGTTTAGGAAATAGTAACGACAATTGAGTAAACGCGACAGTGAAACTTTATCTGCAAAGAAATTCTCTGTGGGATCGACCTCAACTCTAGTTGAATTCTGTTAATTGACAATGGCCGTTTACACTTCTTATTTGGAGTGTAAGTTTGGACGTATCAAATTTTGGCGCCACTACCGGGAAATTTCAATTCAGAAGTGTTTTACTAGCTTTTATTCAATTGTAGTTATATTTCTTAATTTTACGGTTTGTTTGGTGTTTGTGTTTTTTTAGGAGAGTCAGATTGTGCATGCCCAACACTAGAAGCAAAGGAGCTCCGTTGCTTCCTTACGACCCTGAATTTCAGAGAACTCTTCGAAAGATGGTGAATGCACAAGAATTAGAGGCTCAGAGGCACATACTAGGATTAGAAGCTGAGATTGATGCTGCAAGGAATGTCCATCAAACTGCAGGTATCCAGCAACCTAGGCCAGGTGTCCAGCAAAATGTTGGATTCAATAAACCTAGGGTTGTAGATGAAAACAGAGGGGTGGAAGGAGTAATCCATCCTTAGCACCAACCAATAGCTCCAAGGGGTAGAGCTCAACATCCATCTCATATGATGTATGAACAAGATGATGCTAACTTGGACGGAGCTGGAGCCACTGGAGCTATAGTGTTACCTGCTTTACCTCCAGGTGTTAAGTTCACAATCACCATCACCATGATCCAATTGTTGAACCTGAAAGGTATGTTTAGAGGTGCATCTGGTGATGATGTGAACCAACACCTAATGAATTTTGTGGCGATCTGTAAGTCACAGGAGATTCCTGGGGTCAACCAAACATCAATGAGATTGAGGCTATTTCCATTGTCTCTTACTGGAGAGGCAACTAACTGGCTGAATGAGATGCATGATGACTCCATCCGAACTTGGAATGAGTTGAATGAAGCTTTCCTGGAACTATTTTTCCCAGAATCAAAAGAGCTGCAGATGAAGGACGAGATTAGTACACACAAGCAGCTACCAGGAGAGGCAATGCATGATACTTGGTGGAGGTTCAACCAAAAGCTGAAGAAATTCTCCAACCATGATCTTACCGAAAGACATCTAAAACGAGCCATTT
Organism: Solanum stenotomum; assembly: GCF_019186545.1. NCBI lineage: Eukaryota > Viridiplantae > Streptophyta > Magnoliopsida > Solanales > Solanaceae > Solanum > Solanum stenotomum. Next base: position 59,019,527 of record NC_064286.1, read on the forward strand.
ATAGGTCTCTTAATTATGTTACTAAACCTGTTGTTGATACAGTGTGTGGAGGCTTATTTATGAGGAAGTCATTTGCGGAGAGCATGCAACTATTGGATGAGGTCTCAAAGAACAACAGAGCATGGTACACTAGAGATGCAGAGGTAGGAAAACTTGGGTATACATTTGAGCTTTCAGCTTAGCAGTGGAAGAGAGAAGAAGAAAGAGATCAAGACATGGCACATATGAGGACTCAGATAGATTTGCTCACAAAGCACATTGTCGTCAAGTATGAAAAGGTGAATGCTGTAGGACAACAAAACATGTATGAGGATCAGGATCTTGACCTTGATGAGGAAGCTAACTACTTGGGGAATCAAGGGGGTTTCCAGAATTATAACTCTAAAAATCAGGGTTACAATTCTGGAAATGTAGGTCGAAGCTATGCGAGGGATGGTCAGTATGATAGGCCAGCAAATAGAGAGCAAGGAAACTTGTAGAATAGAGATGGGTATAGGAATGATCGCAGTGGTGTTTATGTACCCCTAGGTAATAGAGACCGGGAAAGTGGTAGCTCTAGTGGGTCTAAGCTGGAAGACATGATGGCTAGAGTACTCCAGAAGGTTGAATCAACTGATGCTGGGGTGAAAGAGATGAGAGGGAATTTTTTAAGCATGAGTCAATTGGTAGACTCCCACACTACCTCCATCAAGCAAATTGAGCAGTAGTTGGGGCAACTCTCTGCCTCTCTAAATCAAAGAAAGAATGGGTCGCTACCAAGTGACACCATTCAAAATCCAAAAAAGGACGGGCATTGCATGGCCATAGCCACCATGAGTGGTAAAATTCTTTCTGACCCTATTCCTGTAGGTACTAATAATGAACAGGTGTTTGAGAAAGCTGGCAGAGTAGATGATGAAGCTGTGTAGGTAGATGACTTGGAGGATCTTCAGACTAAAGCACCACCTGTGAGAGGAAAAAGGAAAGAGGTCCAGGAAGACATGCCTTTACAGCAAATTCCCAAGCCACCTCCTCCTTTCCCTCACAGGTTCAAAAAGAAAGCCAAAGACGGGAAGTTTACAAAGTTCATCACCATGTTAAAGCAACTTTCAGTAAATATACCGCTGGTGGAAGTTCTGGAGAAGATGCCAGGATATGCCAAGTTCACGAAGGACTTGGTTACCAAGAAAAGAGCTGTAAGTCTTGATTTTACTAATGATGTTCATCATTGCAGCGCCATTGCTACCAGATCTCTGGTTAAAAAAGAAGAAGACCCAGGTGCATTCACTATTCCATGCACCATCGGGTCAATCAGCTTTGCAAAATCGTTATGTGATCTAGGAGCCAGCATCAACTTGATTCCACTAGCCATCTACAAGAAACTGGGATTGGGAGTTACAAGACTCACACCAATGAGGTTGATGATGGCTGATAGGTCAGTTAAGCGGCCCGTGGGAGTCCTATGTGATGAACTTGTGAGGGTGGACACCTTCATTTTTCCGGCTGACTTCGTGATCTTAGATTGCGAGGTGGACTTTGAGGTCCCCATCATTTCGGGAAGATCATTTTTGGCAACAGGGAGAGCCTTGGTAGATGTTGAGAGAGGTGAGCTGAAGTTCAGACTTAATAAGGATGAGGTAAAATTCAATATTTGCAGGTCAATGAAGCAACCCAATGATATGAATGTAATATCTGCAATAGAGGTGGTTGCTGATGAGGACATGAAGGTACCCATAGAAGAGAGGATGGCGGTTGAAACATTAGCAGCAGTTCTGATGAACTTTGATGATGATTTCCGGTCTGACTATGTAGAGACCGTGAATGCTTTGCATGGAATGGGAGCACACTCGTTTGCTCCAAAGAAACTGGACTTGGACTTGAAAAACAGGTCAAGCCCTCCAGTAAAACCATCCACTGAGGAGCCACCGGTGCTAGAGTTGAAGCAGTTACCTAATCACCTCAGATATGTATTTTTAGGGACTACTAACACTCTACCTATGATTTTAGCTGCAGATTTAAATGAAGAGCAGGTGAAAGAGGTGATCACGGTGTTGAGAAGGTACAAAAGGGCCATTGGGTGGACCATTGCTGATATAATTGGAATACCTCCGGGTATATGCACCCATAAGATTCAACTTAAGGTGGATTGCAACCCAAGCATTGAACACCAACGGAGGCTAAACCCACCTATGCAAGAGGTGGTTAAGAAAGAGATAATCAAATGGTTTGATGTTGGGGTGGTTTATCCCATTTCTGACAGTCACTGGGTTAGTCCAGTGCAATGTGTGCCTAAAAAGGGCGGTATGACTGTGGTGGCAAATGCCAAAAATGAATTCGTCCCACAAAGACCAGTCATTGGATAACGAGTGTGTATGGACTACAAGAAGCTCAACAAGTGGACTTTGAGGGATCATTTCCCCAAGACTTTGATGGACCAGATGCTTGATTGGTTGGCAGGTAAAGGGTGGTATTGTTTCTTAGATGGATACTCTGTCTATAACTAGTTATCAATTGCTCCTGAAGATCAGGAAAAGACCACCTTCATATATCCTTATGGCACCTTTGCGTTTAAACGTATGCCATTTGGACTATGTAACGCGCTAGCAACATTCCAAAGGTGTATGATGTCCATTTTCTATGACATGGTGGAAGACAATTTAGAGGTATTTATGGACGATTTCTTTGTACTAGGTGATACTTTCGATGACTATTTGTTAAATCTTAGCAGGGCTTTACAGAGATGTGAGGAGGCCAACTTGGTGCTGAATTGGGAGAAGTGCCACTTCATGGTAAAGGAGGGCATAGTTCTTGGACACAAGGTATCACAAAAAAGAATCGAGGTCGACAAGGCCAAAATTAAGGTGATTGAAAAGTTACCTCTATTGATCTGTGTGAAGGGTGTTCGAAGCTTTCTAGGACATGCTGGATTCTATAGGCGTTTTATCAAGGACTTCTCCAAAATTGCACACCTTATGTGCAAGCTTTTGGAGAAGGAGGCGAAATTTGTCTTTGATGAGGCATGTCTCAACACTTTTGAGTGCCTAAAAGAAAAGCTGATTTCAGCACCAATGATTATTAGCCCAGACTGGGCGAAGCCATTTGAGGTGATATGTGATGCTAGCGAGACTACGTTAGGAGTTATGTTGGAACAAAAACGCAACAAGATGTTCCATTCGATTTACTATGCTAGTTTGTCACTAAATGGGGCACAACGAAACTACGTAGTCACTGAGGAGGAACTATTAGCTGTAGTGTATGCGTTTGAAAAGTTCAGAGCTTACCTGCTGGGCACTAAGGTGATAGTTCACACAGACCATGCTACCTTGAGATATCTCATGGCAAAGAAAGATGCTAAGCCTAGGCAGATCCGATGGGTATTGCTTCTCTAAGAGTTTGACTTTAAAGTGAAGGACATGAGAGGTTGTTAGAACTAGGTAGCTGATTACCTGTCTAGGTTGGAAGCTGCAAAGAAGGAAGAACCTGAGCTCGAGATTGATGACACATTCCCAGATGAGCAGGTATTAGCTGCTACTCTTGACCTTATTCCTTGGTTTGCTGACTATGGTAATTTTCTTGTTAGTGATTTGATGCCTGAGGGGTTGACATATCAGCAAAGGAAAAGGTTCCTGCATGATGTAGACAAGTACTTTTAGGATGAACCGTATTTTTACAGGGTGTGTGTTCACAACATAATTAGAAGATGTGTTCTAGAAGCCAAAATGTTGCACATTTTGGAAGCCTGTCACTCATCTCCAGTTGGTGGTCATCATGGTGGTGCTCGAACAACCCACAAGATACTGCAGTGCGGGTAGTACTATCCCACAATTCATCAAGATGCAGTGGACATAGTAAGGATCTGTGATGTGTGCCAGCGGCAATGAGCCATCTCTCGGCGCCATGAGTTACCCATGACACCTATTTTGGAGGTGGAATTGTTTGATGTGTGGGTTATTGAATTCATGGAACCCTTTGTGAGTTTATATGGACAGAAACACATACTGGTTGCGGTTGACTATGTGTCCAATTGGGTTAAAGTTGTTGCTTTACTTGAGAACGATGGAAAGAGTGTTGCTGGTTTTCTAAAAAAGAACATCTTCTCAAGGTTTGGAACACCCAGAGCCATTATCAATGAGGGTAGTTCTCACTTCTGCAACAAGGTTTTTAGTGCACTTCTGACCAAGTATGGGGTAAAACAACACAAGGTGGCAACAACTTATCACCCACAGACTAGTGGTCAAGTGGAAGTCTCCAATAGGGAAATTAAAGCAATTTTGGCAAAGACAGTGAATGCCAACAGGACAGATTGGGCATGAAAGCTAGATGATGCTCTATGGGCATATTAGACAGCTTTCAAGACACCTATTAGTATGTCTTCATATCAATTGGTGTTTGGAAAGGCATGTCATTTGCCAGTTGAGCTTGAGCATAAAACACTCTGGGCGTTGAAGAAGTTGAATCTAAATTGGAGCGAAATCGCAAACTTAAGGTTGGATTAGATCAATGAGATGAATAAGTTCTGTCTGAGGGCCTATGAGAGGTTTGAACTGTATACGGAGAGGATGAAGCTATATCATGACAAGCATATTGAGAAAGAAGTTTCACTCCTGGTGACTTGGTCTTACTCTTCAACTCCAAACTGCGTCTGTTTTCAGGAAAACTGAGGTCTAAATGGTCTGAACCTTTTAAGGTCACACAAGTGTTTCAATCTGGTGCAATTGAGCTAGAAAATGATAAAGGCGAGAGGTTCAAAGCTAATGGCCAGAGAATCAAGGCATATCTGGGTGTCCCTGATGATGTGAAGATTGTCGAGGAATGCAAACTTGTTGAAGTCTGAGTAATCAAGTAACTTGAGTCGCGCCGTGACGTGAAATTGTGCGCTGCTTAGGAGGAAACCCAAGATTTAATTGTATTAGGTATTTTTCCCTTTCGCCTTATTTTTCTTTGTTTTTGTAGAGTCACTGTGTGCTGATGTGTGCATGAGAGAATAGGTGGAAAAATGCAGGACTTGGTGCAGATTGAACTTTCACGATTCGTCAACTGGAGGAAAAAAGTTCAAAAGCTACTGGAAATTGAATAAAAAAGGGTTCACGGTCCGTTAAGATTTGTACGGACCGTCTAGCCTCTCGTGAACCTCAGGTATGCAAAGTTTCAAAGTTGAAGTCACAGACCGTGCTACCCTTCACAGGCAACTTCATGATCCTTGGTTTTCCGCAGTCAAGTATTAGGTCAATCCAATTCTTCCAAGAAACCGACCCAACGCGTGAAAGGCAAAATTGAATTAAAACATATATATTGCTCATAAAACACCAAAGGTCAGGTTTTTCTCCCTATTTTCTCTTCCATAACGGTTCTTCAGAGGTTTAAATCAGTTCCCATCATCCAAAATTCCTAAATTCATCAAAGATTCCAAGCCCTAATCCTAAGTTGTCAAGAACCTCATGTCGCAATCATTGATTCATCCTTCTGCGCGAAATTTATTTCTGAACTCCAAGTAAGTTCATTCATCACTTGCCACCAGGTCGATCTTGTATAACAGTGAGTTGAGTTACTTCGATTTAGTCGAGTTTAGTATAAGTATGTGACGAGTTACTTGTGATTTGTACTGAATTGTAGTGGGTAAGTCAAATTGTGAAGTTTTTGCTGTCATGTGTGTTAGTCTATGACAGAGGGTCGAATTTGTTGGTAGATGGTTGACTTTAGGTTAAGTAGTTTAGTTGAGTAAGAAGTAGGGTAAAGCTTCAGTTATAGTAAGATTTTGTATTTGTGTAAAAATGGTGGTTAAGTGCTAAAATTCGAGGTTGGGAAGAAGGTGATTGACATATTGCCCAAAGTGTAAGACTACGATAGGTTCTACGGATCGTGGAAGACATCACGGGTCGTGCAACTTGTCGTAGACCACACTTGAAATCAACCCAGCCGTCAGTTAAAGTTCACGGGCAGTATCACGAACCGTGGTGCACTCCACGGGCCGTGAAGCCGTCTGTGAACATCCCTTGGGTAAAAAGTTCCACAGTGCACCTTGCATACTGACTCTGTCCCAACCCTACGAGTACTTTCACGGTCCGTGGTGCATACCACGGCCCGTACAGGTTCTCATCTATCTACTTTAGTTGTACAATTATAAAAAAGTTTTGTATTCAGTTTTTGTTTATTGTTGGTTTCGTGACCCTTCTCGATGATAGATTGGGTGAAGACATTCTTAAGGCAGGGCGTCACGATGATATTACACAGGGGAAGTCTGAGTACCAGCTAGTGTGTCATTTTATTGATGATTGTACTGAATTGGTGTTTTGTTCCTCAAGTACAATGGGTCCTAGAAGAAAAAATGCTACCAAACCTGCCCCCGTCACCGCTTTGCAATCAGAGTGTCATGAAGACTCTGAAGCGAGTGGGTCTGAGGTGCAAATAAATGTCACACCTGAAGATCACTCGCCTCGTGCTACTAGATCACTGGATAGACGAGCTATTCTCCAGGACTCTCCTCCTCAGGATGAAAATGGAGGTAGTAGTTCTGATAACGGGGAAATCTCGGGAAGTAAATCTGATGCTGCTGCTGGCAGCCAATCTGCAGATGACTTGGGGGGCAGTGCTGAATCTAAAAGTAGTTCTCGGGGTGACACAAGTACCTCTCCACATGTGGCCACCACAGTAGCAGAAACTGGAGTACGAGAGGAAGCAGTTAATAGAGAGGGTGAAGAGGAAATCACCGATGATGATACCATGGTGAAATATGTGAATGCTCAGGAACCTAACCGTGCATTGAGACCACAACTGATTGCTTGTTATCGCTCTATGTGGATTATCAACAGGTCTAAAAAATTCTTTGACAATGGTATTGTGGACAAAATTGGAGGCTTCAAGAATCGAGCAATAATGCCTTAGACTAGGGTGGTGGTAGCTGATATCAAAGAATTCTCGAACATCTATCGGATATTTTAGCTCCATCAGTTCGACTGGATGGACAATGCACCTGGCGAATACTCTAGCCACCTGACCAGAGAATTTTATTCCTCTTATGCAGCTACATTGATGAATTTTGTTGCAAATACAGAAACCACGAAACATGGACAGAAAGACATAGCTATTACCTGGGGTCCACTCAACTCAATCATAGTTAGGGGCAAATCAATATATGGCCCGGAATACTCTGCACCAGTTTCAGTTGGCCTTTTTGAGGGCAAACATCATGAGGTCACCAGTGATGCTACAATGGAAGATCAGACTGCTCGAGAAAGGGTTTTACGCTGGATTGAGAAGCATATTGCCATAGATGGGGAAAACGCAGTTTGGGTCACCACAACTCCAACACTCATCACCAGAGTTTCGCTGTCTTTTCTAGCCAAGGTTTGGTGGGATGTCTTCCAAGCACAATTGCGACCGACAGCTAATGATAACACTTTGTCACCTTTCTTGGCCTCGTTGGTAACATGTCTTATGGTTGGTTACCCGATCAATGCGGGACGAATAATAGCAATCGAGATGAGTGACAGGGCGCTAAATGAGAGAGCTGCACTTTCTTTTCCCTGTCTGATAGGGAAATTATGTCTAGGAGCGAACATTCCTCGGAACTACCTGGTTGATAAATGTGGTGAGGCATTCAAACTAACCCAGGTTTCTAAAATCAAAGATGCTGCGAACTATCTCTTTAGCGCAAAGTCTGCCACTGTGAGTACTTTAGCTGTTGTTCCACATGTCCCACTTGACATCCCACATGCCGATAGAGGTCCAGAACATGGAGAGTCATCACAGCCTTCCACAGAGGCACCACCTCCTCCAGCTTCAGCCTCCAGACTCCAGGTACCTTTGTCACTATCCCTATGTTTTTTCTTAAGAAATTGGTTGCAGATCAGTGCTAGACAAAGACATTGGTAGACCAGATTGTGCTCCGGATGCCTCAGCTGATAGAGACAAATGTGTTAGCTGCGAGAAAGGAGAGCAAAGATAAGATGAGGACGGAGCTATCGGTCTTAAAGGACAGAATGGATGGTTTGGAGAACTTTGTTCGGGATCAATTCCAGACTACCGGTTCAGCAGATACTGAAGAGTTCAGAGCCCAGTTGGCCGAGATGTGCACTCAGATTGCTAAGCTAGCTGAAAAGCGAGTACAAGAGCCCACTCCAGTCATGTCAGAGTCGTTGATGCAAATGTTAAATCAGGCACCCTCCATTCAATTGATGATCTTTGGGGAGAACCCCCCACGAGTAAATCCAGCAAGAGAAAACGCTCGAGAACTTGATGAGGAGACCCCTACTGACCCAGCCAGAGAGGCAAGAAAACAAGAAAAGAGAGCTCGTAGAGCATCAAAGAGGAAAGCTCGGGAAAACAAAGCCCTTGAACAACTACAACGAGATGTAACTTTAGTTGGAGCTTTTGGTAGTGGAGCACCTGCTCTGACTAATGAGGACCAAATTGATCATGTCCCGAGTTCTGAGAGTTCACCCGTTGATAAGGGTGCCAATGTTGATCCGACGACCGGCGCCTAGAGTGCCGTAGGTATGATCCCTCCTCATAGCCTATGTATTTTATTGTTCTGAATCGACTTTGAGGGCTAGGTCTTTTTTATTTGGGTAGGGGTGGTCAACAACCTGCCATAGTTGTTAGAAAAATGAAGGTTGTTTCTGTGTATTACTGTTTTGGTTGTTTTATGTGTTGAGCTGTGCAACAACTAATTTGTGAAAATTGAGAACCTGCATCTGAGTTTGACTGTGAGGATCTTTAGATGACATCTTAGATACTGATATGTTGAACATGGCTAATCTGACAAATTAATTGGTGAACCAAGAAACTAACAAAATGCCATCCTATGTTGTGTGTGTAAGTTTTAATTGAAGTCTAACACTAGGAGCAGAAACTAGAACTTGCCTAAGCAGTCTTTGCTTGAATCTGAGAATAATCAGGTAGGAAAGGATCAGTAGGCCATTTTTGTTAAACCAGTCAAAAGCCAAAAATAAAAGAACCAAATGAAAAGCTTATCACTTGAACCCAATTTAAGCCTTAAATCAGTCTTTGTTCTTACACAACATATATCATATCCTTGGTTCTCCGAAGGTACGATATCACAACTCAGGCCAAAAGCCTCAGTTGAGGGTGATTGCAATCCAAAGAGAAAGGAAAAGGGAAAAAGAAGGTTCGACTAGTGAGCTAAGTGCATATCAAAATTGCATATTAAATAAAAAAAGAGAAAAGAACAGAAAAAGAAAGAAAATAATAGCTACTGGGTTGGGCTGAAATAAGAAAAAGAGGGAATCACTAAGAAAATAGTATGTGAAAACGACACTTTGGAAAACCAAGGGATTAGTCACTCACGAAACCAAATATCCATTCCCTAGCCCCGAGCCTATGTTACAAGCCAACAAAGTCCTACAATGATCCTATCCCGGGTGTTTGAAAGGTAAAGCGTAGAAAGCAAGGGCAAGCCTATGATAGTTTATTGTTAGTGTTAGAAATTCATTGAGAGTGTGAGCGTAGTACTTAGTCCCTACCATTATGAGCGAGGGACTTCTTTGGTGTGAGGACACAATGGTTGCATTTGAAAGTAGATTGTGTGAGCTGATAATTCACAGGTATAAGCATGATTGACTGTGAGTAATGAGATGTCATGTATTGATCCTTACATGCTAGATTCAGAGGTTTGGGATACAAATTGTACTTGAAATAGTTGTTGCGTAGTGTCATAAATCTAGAATTAAATTGAGGGCTGATGGTATTTGCTTTTCTCATTACTTAAGGACATGTAATGGTTTTAAGTTGAGGGTGTTGATGTGCCGNGTCTTTTCCCTACCCAATTGGTTTAATTCATTTTTAGTGGATTAGTTAGGGTCTAAACTGCTTTGGTTTTATTTACACTTTACAAAACTATGCTAGGGCTTTGAGAGATGAGAAAAGAGAAGAAAAGAGGAGAAAGACCAAAGTTCATCATCGTTCTTGAGGTTTCGCTTGAGGATTTCTCCAAGGGTTAATCCCTACAAGGTATGTGAGATCACATAACATTGGGTTCGTTCACCCACACGCCAATCATGAGTTTCTTTTGCGAATCTATCCATAAATATTGAGCAATTTAATTTCTTGATGAGTTCTTGATAAGTGTTTGATGTGCTGCGAAATTGTGACACATTTGATGCTTAATAACTATGAACTAATACTGGAATTAAGTGAAAGTTTTGGATTATTTGATAGGTTTGTTAAATGTGTAGGCAGAATCTGGGTTGCATAGAAAAATGGAAAAAGAAGTAGAGATGATGTTGACCAAGTGAAGTTCACGGCCAATTTGACGGACCGTGAACTTCATTACGGTTCGTAGTGGAGCTCATAGAAGTAAGGCAGTGTTGGGCCTTGAGAAGATGAAGAGAAAGAATAACCAAATGAAGACCACAGAGGGTTCTACGAATCGTAGTCCTCACCACGAACCGTGGTACCTGTCGTGAAGCTAAACCAGTGTGACACCAAGGAAAAGTTGAAAGAGGGTTGAAACCCAAGTGAAGACCACAGGAGACTTCACGGGCCGTGGTCCTCACTACGGATCGTAATAGCTCCCGTGGTGCATTTTCTAGTGAAGGCATTGAAGACCCAACCTTTGGGAAAATTAAAGGGAAGATCACGGAGGGCTTCACGGCCCGCGAAACCCTCTATGAACCGTAGAAGTGGCCGTAAAGCCATCCGACATTTCAGTCTTAGTTCGAGTAGGACTCCTTTTAAACATTTTATTTTGAATTACTTTAGGTCATTTTGGGGATCATTATTAATTATCTTACATTTTACAATGAAGGACATATGATTACTCCTAGCTTTCAATTTTTGGATTTTGGGATTATTGTTACCAGTTGAAAACTCAGATTGATACTATTAGATTGTCAAAGTGATTGTTGATTTGCAAATTAGTTTCGTAAGTCTTTCTCAATATGTTTTAGTCCCTAATTACTGATTGCTTACGTGAAAGCATGAGTGGCTAAATTCCACGACTGGGTGTGTGGGATCTATGACGATATTCTAGTTGCGATTCCGTAAAATGAGTAAAAGGCAGTCTTTGTTTACAACCTGTAGTTTACAACTTGCATTGTCATTTTTGTCTATTGAGTGCACGTTTTAGACAGGCCTGTATCTGGTGTTTGTTCGAGAGAAAAACACCAGTTATGAAAAAGCTAAACTAAGTTAATGAATTGGAGTTAAAGTTGGAGTTCGGGAGAAAAGATCTTTAACACCATATCAAATTAAGCGAAGTCCAATATTGATAACACCTTAAGTTCGAGAGAATTAGAGTGAATATTATCTGATTAGGTTGAAAAATGTTAGATTAATTTAACTCACAAAGGTTCTGGAAACATTGATTTACCTGACACTCAAATTACGGGAGAGCATTATAATTGATGTCATAGTGAACACAAAACCTGGTTTCTTTAAATTAACTGAATGAACTTACAATGAGATCGTCTGTTAACTATGTATCTAAGTTTTGACTGCAAGTGTTGGTGATAAACTACATTTCAACCAAACCCAATTTACTTTCCGTGTTATTTGTTTGGGAAATAGTAATGACAATTGAGTAAACGCGACAGTGAAACTTTATCTGTAAAGAAATTCTCTGTGGGATCGACCTCAACTCTAGTTGAGTTCTGTAAATTGACAACGGCCGTTTACACTTCTTATTTGGAGTGTAAGTTTGGACGTATCAAATTTTGTTGAAGTTTCCTTATCGATTAAGTTTTGATGTAAGATTCTACTTGGGTCAATTTCAAACGACCATATCTCTTAGAAATAAAGAGTTATGTGGGACATAACCTATCAAATTAGAGGTATTTGAATCTACTTTCCAAATCCACCAATTTCACGTCTATCCAATTTCTGAGTAAAACGTTATGATTAATTTAGTAACCTGATACAGTGTTGTTACACATTAGCTGACGGGAAACATTAAAAAGGGTCTTTTTATTTTTTTACCTCCAAGAAAACCCTAAACGAATTTCTTTACTAAGAAAAGGCTAAAAAATAATCAGATTTTCATCTTTTAATCCATCATTCTCTTCTCTCTCAAACTCTAGGGGAAAACCCTAAGGAAAAATCAAAGTAGAAGACTCCATTCAATCTTTCTTCAAGGTAAGTCTTTCTCAAAGAATTCCATTCTTTTCAACTCAAATTCTTTCATACAATTATGAATCACTAATGAAAATCATAACTCTTGGCCATAGAGATTTCAAGAAACTTATTTAAGAATCTCAAGAAAGGTTTTCTTGATCGTTTACCTTCAAGCTAGGGTTTCAAGGCTTCTAATCAAGTTCTTTTTCAAGATTCTTCAATAACCTTGTTCTTCCAGGTATGTAAGGCTATCATAGTGTTGTACTAGTTCGTCCTTACGCCCTACATCTTCTTTCAAATCAGTAACAGAGAAATGTAGGATTCTACCCCTAGATTTGAGTATTCTTGAGATAAGTTGATTTGAGTTCTTGAGTTCATGGTTCTTTTAAAAATTCTATTCCTAATTATTGAGTTTCTATATTTTTATTGAGATCCTTGAGTTGATCTATGTAACAACCCTCAAAATGAAGTTGGATAAAGTAGAGCCTCACATGGGTTTTATGCATTAATAACTTGTTAAAATAATGAAGAATAGCCTTTTTAGTTAGTTTTGAAGAGTTTGGAAGTCAAACGTCAAGGGACGACCAAGACGTTCGAAAACTAGTCTTTTACGTATCGGTGAGTTCTAGTATGTTGTTCATGTTTTTATGTGTTGTTTGGAGTCTAAAATCAGTGGAGGTGACCCTAGTGTCTTAAATAAATGTTTTTAGGGTCAAAACATTCAGGTATGACTCGCCGGGACCACCCTACGGGTTCCCGAGGAGGACCCTAACCCTTGGCCAAACAAGCTGCCAAGGCAGCTTGAAGTTGTTCATGGAGGGAGTGGCTCTGCGTCGCGGACCTTCTCCACCAATGGCCAAAAAGCGGCTCCGCGTCGCGGAGACTCTGCAGACTCTACTACCTCGGAATTTAATCTCTAGAAACTCCATGGAATATCCCCGTGTCGCGAACTTGTTTCCCGACAAAATCTGCGAAAATAAAACTCAAGTTTGACTTGTTTAAAAGGTTCAACTAAGTGAGGGGTAGTTTGGGTACTTTGGGGCCTTATTATAAACGGTTATTATACCTATTTTAGGTTAAAACCCCAAAACCTTGAATTAGACCCCATTCTTCAAATTGACCCTTCCCTCTCAAAAGTAGGTTCTCTCAAAAACTCCATTGAAGACCTTGATGAAGCTCAAGCTAGAAGATGGGTTTTCAACTGATTTCTTCTTCATTTTCATGGCTCTTCAATAATTAAGGTATGGTAACTCTTGATTCTTGAATAACCTCTTATTCAAGGAGTTCTATCAAAGATTTTCAAAAGTGATTCAAAGACCAAAATTCCCAATTTTCAATCTAAACATGGGTCCCTTGTCAAACGATTTTCTAAATCATTCTATTGATGAATTGATGTGGAATTAAGGTTTTAAATATAATTTTCAAAGGAATTCTTGAAGAATCCACGATCCCCAAATTCTCAAAAATTGGCCTATGATGTGGGTCTTTGTGAATATGATCGCTATTGGTGAAATTATGTTTAGATTAGATTGTATTGATGTTTCCTATGATTATCTATACTTATTCATGTTGAATTGTTGGTATATTAATGAGTTGAGAATTATGGCCTTATGGGCAAAGTTATGGGTTGATCCCTTTGTTTATCGAATTGTACTTAGATTATGTTTATGTTATTGAATTACATTGTTGATTTCTATTACTATCTATGTCAATTGATTATGAATTTTTGAGGATTGATCCATGGTGATCATGGCTTGGAGAATTGGTAAGTTGACCTAACTTCTAGTCTATAGTATGAAAATTGATGTTGTAAGGTTTGGTCCACTTAAGATAACGGTGTTTAATTTTTGTCTATCTATGCATGTTGAGATCATGGCCTTGAAGGCAATATATGTGAAGTGAATTGATGATTATGATGCATATGTTTATGAAGTTGTGCTATGAAGGTTATGTATGAAATCCTCACTGCTAGCAGGATATTTAAAGTGTGTTGATGATGAAGAGTACAATGCTAATGATAATGTTAGGGATAAGGTGTGGTATATATGATTGATTATGTTAAGTACTATTGTGGAATGACCCCTACCTATATAACCCATATATGAATGTGTGATCATATACATGTTAAGAGTACCTATTCGATGTTGAATATGTTCTTGTATCCTATGATGAAGTGTGGGTGTGTGGTCTAGAATCCCTAAAGGCTTTATATGTGAATTGCTCATGATTTGGGGACATTGTGAATGTGTTGTGATCCCTTGAAGGGAAGTGCATTCAATATCAATGTTGTTGCTATTATGTCACTATGAGGATCAAAATGCACACACACTACATGTATAGCTATTATTATGATGTGTTATGGTGTCTATTGAAAGGTTAACTCTTATATGCACCCTTACATCTTATTATGCATGCAAATTGTATGATTAGCAATGTATAAATATGTGTTGCATAAAGGTGTTTATGTGAAAGGCTTTCTCACATATGTACACACACATGAATGAATGAATAAGGTTTATGATAATCTAGTGAAAGTGAGTCTCTTGAAAGGTTTCCTCAATTGTACTCTAAACTAGATTATGTTATGAATATGGTATGACTATATGAAAGGTCAATCTCACATAATGTAGGTTCTATGATGAAAGGTCATTCTTATCTTAGAAACCTTTGAGCTATATGATATGAGGGATTAAGTCCCTAAAGCCTATTTTATGAACTAATGTTAAATAAAGGCTTAAAGATGTTTAAAAAGGGAGTTGGAGCTTAGCACCAAATGAACATGAAAAATGAGAGTAGGGGCTTCACGTTTAGCAAGTCCAGCTTCCCACAAGAGAACCTTCACGTTTAGCAAGTCCGGGTTCCCAACATAGATGTTGTCTCATGAGATAGAAACCTCCACGCCTAGCAAGTCAAGGTTTCTAGTAGCAATCTCCTTGTTCCATAACTATGTGCCCCCGTAGGTCTTAGCTTAGTAGATGCACTAGATAACTATTATGTATGTAGGTCCTACCTTGGCAAGTAGTACCCTCCCTTTTTGGTGTGGGAGTAGAACACCGGATTCCATGTAACTCACATGGTCTATGTCGGTTATGGCAATGTCTCCCGAAAGTTAAGAAATGAACTAAGATAAAAATATGAACTCTAGTCATGATTTCTTGAAGAGTTACTTAGTGTAGGTAGGACTATGGACCCTACTTATGCATTGCACAAGTGGACTCTAAGGGAGGTTATGATTAGGCTCTTTATGTAATGAAGACTATGTTCTATGTATGTTAATATGAAAGCAATGTTAGGTTGACTTTACTTATGCCAAGACATGAAGTATGATTATTCATGTGAATTACACTTATGACTTCTTAATGGGTTTGCTTAGTATATGTGGGGGTATGAGACTCCATGTGTACATTGCACAAGTGCGCTTGTGAGGGTGGTTTACCTATGATATGAACTAAATGGGTTATGACTAATGATGTAGTAAATGAATGAGTCCTTATATGATGTTATGAAGTATGTTAGTCTTATGTCTAATGTTAAATGAAGATGTTATGACTTATTGAATATGATGTGCCTAGTCTATGGTGGCTTCCTAGGAACACTTGGTGTGAGTAGTATTATGGGATGCTACTTGCACATTGCACTAGTGTGACTTGGGGGTTGTCTTAGGTGATGGTTCCTATGTGAAGACTATGTCTTATGGTGTGCTTATGACTCTATGAATATATGTGGTTGGATTGATGAAGGCTATATGTAAGTTCACCCTTGGTAACCTTAAGGTGATATATTGCACCAAGTATTCCCTAAGGGCTGCTTGAGGAAATGAGTTAAGATAAAGAGGAAGGTGATGTATTGTATGCATTGAATGTGCCTAAAATGTTATAAGTGGCTCTATGTGCTATTATGAATGGTTTCCATGTGTATGATAATGTATGTGGTTTATATTGTTCCTATTGTACTAAATGTTTCTTGAAGTTTCTCTAAAAAGGCATGATGCATGGTTTCCAACTAAATGTACCTTTTAAAAGCATGTTTTTGAATGGTTATCATACTTAGTGCATTCTTGTACCAACACTATTCTTCTTCATCTTTTTACACCAAGTGTAGGGGGTGGTGGCTAAAGGGCCTTTCCTAGAAGTGATGAGCTTGGCTTACTATTCCCAAGTTTGGGTGTGTCCTTAAAGATTCAATGACCTTTAAGTTAAAGAGTTTCCTTAAGTTCAATGTACCAGATAGTAGTTTCTTTTTGTATTGTAAGGGTTGTGTCCCTCTTGTGTTGTAGTCGTGTTTTAAGATGGCTACCTTGAGCCGTAGTACTCCGATTTTGTATTAAGGGTTTAAATGAGGTGACTTTTTAAGTCTTGTGTTATATTATGAAAAAGTTTTAAATTTTCTGCTATTTTTCTATGATAAATGCTATGACGAATGCTAAGGGCTTGTATAAGACCTCCGAGAGGTCGAATATGCTGGTAACGACTAGGGGATGCTCTCGGGTCGTTACAATCTATTCATGTCTATAATTCAGCATGAACCTTATTTTGAGTTATAAATCATGAGAATTTTTTCAAAGCCAACACTTGAGTTTTTAACTGAGTTTTGAGGAAGTAAGTATGAGAATGAGAAGAGTCGTATACATGAGTTCTATATTTCTATTTTGACATTTGAGTCGAGTCGTTCATGCCCATAAATTTCGCATGAACTTCATCAGTTGAGTATCTTTGAGAGGAGTAGTATCTTCAAGTTCTAAGTCTTGAGTATTAAGTTCCTAATCATTTTGGGATTATATTCCTAATCATGGGGCTACTATATTTTACCCATGAAGGTCCTTGAGTTGAGTAGTTCATGCCAATAATTCTGCATGAACCCTATGAGTTGAGCAGTCGTGAGATTAGAGGTATCATTGAGTCCTTAAGTTGAGTAGTTCATACCCATAATACCGCATGAACCCTATTTTGAGTTATAAATTTTATAAAGTTTTTTTTAAAAGCCAACACTTGAGTTCTTAAACTGAGATTTTGAGAAAGTAAAGATGAGTTTTGAGAAAAGTGTTTCTAAAACATGATTAGTATGACAATCGAGTATGACATCAATGTTTAAGCAGTATGGTATCTAGTTATGTCATCAATATTTAAGCAGTATGGTATCTAATTATGCCATCATTGCTTAAGCAGTATGATATCTAGATATACCATCAATATTTATGCAGTATCACTTCCCGAGTCATCAATGATCATATTATAATATGATTTTGAAATGTTTTTGAGAAAGAGCAGAGTTGAGTTCATTTTATTCAAAATGATATATTTGAACTAAGTATTACCAGAGTAAATGTTTTCACATTTAAGATGAGAGGAAACTGAGATTTCCAAGAGAGTTTTGAGCAGTTTGAGTACCATCTCTTTTAAGAGAAAGATTATTGAGTAATAATCTCAAACTACAAAAAAAGTTATGTTTTTAAACATACGAGCTAGTTATATTTTGGGACTAGTATTGAGCATCGATATGGAGATAAGTTCAGATAATTCACAGCCCCCATAAACCATGTAACCAATGTGTGTAGAAAGGGTCATACTTTTTAGATGATTCCTTAATGCTTTTAGCATAGACTAGTGGATCCACTTAGTAGTAGGTTCTATACCTCGACAAAGTATAAGATGACCCTAGCACCATGAGGCAAACCATTGTATCATCACATAGCTCATAGTGATGGTTGTCGGTTAGATAAACTCCCATAGAGATGTTTTGTATTCGTATATATACATAGTTTACTTTGTATTTTCATATACAAGCAGATTTTATCTGGTATCCTTGCATACAAACTGAGTTGCTTTCTATTGTTTTAAATGTTTTCCATATATTGCATCTTTTATTGTTGATTTATCCTTGAGTATCTTAAGTTGAGTGTCTTGAGTTGAGTATCTTGATTTGAGTACCTTTGAGTTGAGTTATCATATCTTTGAGTTGAGTATCTTATTCTTGAGTTGAGTTTAGTTGAGTGAGTTGAGAAGAGGTAAGTATGTTTCCTTTTTATCAAGTTCTAGCTTATGTTTATACTTTAGAAATCCCCTTACATGCTTGTACATTCCATGTACTGAGCCATTTGGCATGCATCGTTTCATGATGCAGATAAAGGTATTCATGATCATCAACAGTCGTTTCGTTGAGGTCATGTGATATTCCAGTTATCTTTGGTCAGCCTTCTTATATTTCGAAGGACTTTACCTTTACCTTACAGTTAGTAGTTTTGAGATGTCGTGGGTCTGTCCCGATATATTTCTGTAATAGTAGAGGCTTTAAAGATAGACAGAGTTGAAAAGTTTTATGTATTTACTTTCTTTTGAGTATTGTTTAGTCTTTCTTAAAGTTCACTATTGGAGTTCAATGAATTTAATTCAGTTTTAAGCTTATGTATGCTTGAGTTATTCTTCCGCATTTAGTCAGCCAAGATGATGGTTCGCTTGGGGACCATCAATGGTTCTCGAGTGTTCGCCATGTCCAGGGTGTAGGCTCGGGTCGTGACAATCACATCTACTCACACCATTTTTTTACACCCATTTTCGTATTTACAGGCGTTTTTTTAGGAATCGCGCAAATTCCTCTATTTTCGTGTGTATTAGCCCATGGATCTGGCACCCGGAGCACCAAAATATTTTTCTCAAAAAAGTTTATGAGGACCTCAGTATTGAGTTGGGGAACCATCACGTATACTCTCACCATTTTTTCACATCCATTTCCACATCTACAAGGCCCCTTTTTAGTAGTTGCGCATATTTCTCTATTTTTCGTGTGTATTAGCCTATAGATCTTGCAACATGAGCACCCAATTTTTTTTTTTTATCAAAAAACTTTATGAGGACCTCCGTATTGAGTTAGAGAACTATCACATATACTCACACCATTTTTTTCACGCTCATTTTCGCATCTACAGGCCCTTTTATAAGAATCACGCAAATTGCTCTATGTTTATATGTATTAGCCCATAAATCTGGTGCCCGGAGCACGCAAAATTTTTTTCTAAACAAACTTTATGAAGACATCCATATTAAGTTGGGTAACTCTCACTTATATTCACACAATTTTTTAAACGTCCATTTCCGCATCTACAAACCCTTTTCTAGGAATCGCACATATTGCTCTATTTTTCGTGTGTATTAGCTCAAGATCTAGAGCTCGGAACATCCAATTTTTTTCTCAAAAGACTTTATGAGGACATCCGTATTGAGTTGAGAACCATCACGTATACTTACACAATTTTTCATGTCAATTTCCGCAGCTACAGATCTTTTTTTAGGAATCACACAAATTGCTCTATTTTTCTATGTGTATTACTGTATTAGCTCATGGCTCTGGCGCCCGGAGCACCTAAATTTTTTTTCTCAAAACACCGTATGAGAACATCCGTATAGAGTTGGCGAACTATCACGTATACTCACACTATTTTGTTAATGACCATTTCCGCTTCTAGAGGCCGTCTTTTAGGAATCACGCAAATTCTTCTATTTTCGTGTGTATATATGGCGCCCGTAGCACCCAAATTTTTACTCTCAAAAAATTTTATGAGGACCTCCGTATTGAGTTAGGGAATCATTACATATAAACACACCATTTTTTTCACTCTCATTTCTGTATCTACAGACCCTTTTTAGAAATCGTGCAAATTCCTCTAGTTTCATATGTATTAGCCCATGGATCTGGCGCTCGGAGCACACAATTTTTTTTCTCAAAATACTTATGAGGAAATCCATATTGATTTGGGAACCATCATGCATACACACACTATTTTTTATGCCCATTTCCGCATCTACAAGGCCCTATTTCAACAATTGCACAAATTGCTCTATTTTTCGTGTGTATTAGCCCATTGATCTGGAGCCCCAAGCACCCACATTTTTTTTCTCAAAATACTTTATGAGGATCTCCGTATTGAGTTGGAGAACCACCACGTATACTCACACTATTTTTTCTCATGTCCATTTCCCCATCTACATGCCCTTTTTTAGGAATCACGCCTATTGCTCTATTTTTTGTGTGTATTAGCCCATTGATCTGGCGCCCGGAGCATCCAAACTTTTTTTCTAAAATATTTTTATGAGGACATCCGTATTGAGTTTGAAAACCATCTCGTATACTCACACTATTTTTTCAAGTTCATTTCCATATTTACAAGCCTTTTTTTAAGAATAACGCAAATTGCTCTATTTTCTGTGTGTAATGCCAATGGATCTGGCGCCTAGAGCACCCAAATTTTTTTCTTAAAAAACTTTATGAGGACCTTTGTATTGATTTAGGGAACCAACATGTATACTCACACCATTTTTTCACGCCCATTTCCGCTTCTACATACCCTTATTTAGGAATCACACAAATTGCTCTATTTTTGTGTGTATTAGCCCAAGAATCTGGTGCGCGAAACACCGAAAAAATATTTCTCAAAAAAGTTTATGAGGACATTCGTATATATTTGGGTAACCATCATGTATACTCACACCATTTTCTTCACACCCATTTCCGCTCTAGATGCCTCTTTTTAGGAATCACTCAAATTCCTCTATTTTTCGTGTGTATTAGCCCATCGATTTGGCGCCCGGACCACCAAAATTTTTTTATCAATAAAATTTATGAGGTCCTCCATATTTAGTTGGAGATTCATCACGTATACTTACACTATTTTTTCACTCCCATATCCGCATCTATTGTCCCTTTTTTAGTAATTACACAAATTTCTCTATTTTCGTGTGTATTATCATAAGGATCTGGTGCCCGCAACACCCAAAAATATTTTCTCAAAAAACTTTATGAGGACCTCCGTATTGTGTTGGGAAACCATCACATATACTAACACTAACTTTTTCACGCCCATTTCCGCATCTACATGCCCTTTTTTAGGAATCACACAAATTCCTCTATTTTCTTGTGTATTAGCCCAAGGATCTGGAGATCGAAGCACCTAAAAAAATATTCTGAAAAAACTTTATGAGGATCTCCATATTGAAATGGGAAACCATCACGTGTACTCACACTATTTATTTCACGCCCATTTCCGCATCTACATGTTCTTTTTTAGGAATCACGCAAATTCCTCTATTTTCATGTGTATTAGACCATGGATCTGGCGCCAAGAGTACTCAAATTTTTTTCTCAAAAAACTTTATGAGAACCTCCGTATTGAGTTGGGGAACAATCACGTATACTCACACCATTTTTTTCATGCCAATTTCCAAATCTACAAGGCCCTTTTCTAAGAATCGTACAAATTACTCTATTTTTCATATGTATTTGCCCATGGATCTGGCGCACTGAGCACCCAATTTTTTTTTCTTAAAACACTTTATGAGGACATCCGTATTGAGTTTGAGAACATTCATTTATACTCACACCATTTTTTAAGACCAAACCGCATCTACAATCCCTAATTAGAAATTGCCCAAAAGTTTATTCCCAAAAACCTTTATGAGGAATTCCGTATTGAGTTGGAGAACTCTCACGTATACTCACACAATTTATTTCATGTCCATTTCTTCATTTAGAGGCCCATTTTACAAATAGCGCAAATTGCTCTATTTTTCGTGTGAATTAGCCCGTAGATCGGGCACTCGGATAACCCAATTTGTTTTCCTTATAAAAATTTGTGAGGACATCCATATTGAGTTTGGAAACCATCACGTATACTCACACCATTTTTTCACGCCCATTTCCGCATCTACGTGCCCTTTTTTAGGAATCGTGCAAATTGTTTTATTTTTCGTGTGTATTGGCCCATTAATCTGGCGCCCGGAGTACCCAAAACTTATTTCTCAAAAAATATTTATGAGGACCTCCGTATTGAGTTGAAGAATTATCACGTATACTCACACCATTTCTTTCACGTCCATTTCCGCATCAACAGGCTCTTTTTTAGGAATCGCACAAATTGCTCTATTTTTCGTGTGTATTAGCCCATGGATCTGGCGCCCAGAGCACCCATATGTTTTTTCTCAAAAAGCTTTATGAGGACATCTGTATTGCGTTGGGGAACCATCATGTATACTCACACTATTTTTCTCACTCCCATTTCCACATCTACAAGCTCTTTTATATGAATCGCGCAAATTGCTCTATTTTTCGTGTGTATTAGACCTTGGATCTGGCGCCTGGAACACCTAAAAAAGTTTTCTCAAAAAACTTTATGAGTACCTCTGTATTAAGTTCGGGAACCATCACGGATAGTCACACCATTTTTTTCACGCCCATTACCAAATCTACAAGGCCCTTTTCTAAGAATCGCACAAATTACTTTATTTTATTTTGTATGTATTAGCCCTTGGATATGGTGCACAGAGCACCCAAATTATTTTTCTCAAAACACTTTAAGAGGACATCCGTATTGAGTTTGGGAACATTCATTTATACTCACATCATTTTTTTCACGTCCATTCCGTATCTACATCTCACACCCCGAGCCTACACCCTAGGCGGGACCGGCACTCGAAGACCATTTCTGGCCCCGAGCGAACCCTTGGCCTGACTTTCTTAACTCAACGGAAGCCTAACTCAACAGAAAACTCAATGCAAACACAAGGTTACAAAACAACTTAACTTATAACATCTCGCCACAATGGCAACTCGAGTCTCAAAATAGGATATTTGCATATATACATAAAAGAGAGATTCAAAACTAACTGACTGACTGTCTATGAAGCCTCTAAAGTACTGAGATGGATGTTGGGACAGACCCCACAACATCCTAATAAAACAAAACTTAAGAATGCAAAACAACCGAGTCCTCCGGAAAGCAAGGAGGCTCACCACTGACTCTGAACTGCTCAGCTGGATCAACGACGTGCAGGATGCTGATCCGGGGTACCTGTATCTGCATCGTCATAAGATGCAGGCCAACTGGCATTAGTACATTGAATGTACGAGTATGCGAGCTGGAAAACCAAGCAACATAGGCTAGAAGGAAATCTGGAAGAAACTGAATAGCTTACCTGGCTCAACTCAACTCAACCTGACTGACTTCTTTCAATATAAGGCAATTTTAAAACAAGTGCGATATAAAGAAAGACTGCTTAAAACATGCTATAAACTTTGTGTGCATACAAAGACACAATAAGCCTGAGATGTATATAGAAATACAAATGAACTGATGTATATAAAAATACAATAATTTATGTGTATGAAGATACAATAACTGCTGTGGGAGTTTCTCTAACCGACAATCATCACTTAAGAGCTATAGTGATGATACAACAATCAACCTCACGCTGCCAGAGCATCTTACACCCGACCAAAGGTATAAGACTTGAACTGCCTCATGGATCCACTAGTCTATCTGGAAAATGATTCATCTAAAAAGTATGATCCTTATCTACCCATGGTGGCTAACATGGTTCTATGGGGGTTGTGCGTTCTTTTAATGCTCCCCCAATTCGGTGCTCGATACTACTCCAAAAAATGCACTGGCTCTTATGTTTTTAAAACATATGATTTCCTGCTAATTGAGATAATTACTCAAAAACTAGCCCGAAGGCTCTTTGGAAATCTCAGTTTCCAAGCTTGCTTAAATGTAAAAACATTTCTTTAAAACTTCTTTGGGAATACATAGTTCCCTAATAACTTTGAGAAATGAACTCAACTTTATGTTCTTGACTTAACTTAAAACTCTATACTCTTTACTCGACTTGAAACTTGAGCCTTAGAGAATAAAGTTAAAACGTTCAATAAAGACTCTTGAACAACTCTAAAGACTTGCTTGGACTTACTTCTTAACTTGCTTAACTTGACTCTAACTTCACTTGACTTTGATCCAAACTCGCCTCGAATTGAATCATGGATTCGATGTATATGATTGCACGTTTATAGATGAGTTCGGGAGGTTTAAATGTGCATTAAAGTGTTGGAAACAGCTAGGAAACATAGGTACAATACCTAGGAACATGCATGAGAAAGTGTGGAAAGAAAGGAAGAACATGGCGTCCTTGGCGCTCTGCAAGGCGCGGAGCGCCAACCCTCGAAGCTCAGAAGGCACCTGCTGGCGCTCTGAGAGGCGCGCCACCCCAAGGGTTGGACTTCAGAGTCCCCTTTCGGGAGCGCTGGCAGGCGCGACGCGCCAGACCATTCCCCAGAAAACCCGACTTTTATCCCTCTTTTCTTCCACTCTAAACCTCTCTAACCTCAATGGATTCAACCCCAAACACTAAGGATCATAAAAACCCTCAATATACAAGAGATTCAACTCAAATACACAACCAAATCATGTCCCACAACCAACAATAACTTAAACAACACAATCAACAACATCAACAACACAACCCAACAACTTCAACAACATATCCAATCTTTCTCAATAATAATGAGTTTGGTGTGTGGGGGAAATGATCAATCCACACTAAGAACTCACATACCTAGTAGGGATCACCCCCGATGAAAATCCACGATGATCTTGACGAATCTTTGCTTGATCTTCCCTTTCTCCTCTTCTTCTCCTCTTATTCTCTTCTTCTCTTCACTCATGCCCTGGATTTCTCTCTTTTAAAATGGGATAAAAATGATCCAAAATCATCCTAACACACAATATAACCCCAAAAGAAAAACTAGGGAAAAGACCAAAATGCCCTTAAAATTTCCGGACGGATCCCCTACCAACTACCCAACTTTCAAAGGGCATAACTTGCTCATACGAACTCGGAATCGAGTAAACTCGGCGGCGTTAGAAAGATCATTCCACGAACTTCGTAAACATAACTGTAAATACTCCTAACTCATCCTTAGATAGGAGTTATGACTGCTCAAAGTTAGCCAAAAACTCACTTTTTTCCATACTTAGCCAAATTTCCAGAAATTTTAAATTCTTTCCAAAAATGAAAATTTCCCATTTCTAAGTCTCTTCAATTATTTCATATTGCCGGATGTTACACTACATGCCCTCTTTTAGAAATTGCACAAATTGCTCTATTTTTCATGTGTATTAATTAGCCCATGAATCTGGAGCCCGTAGCACCCAAAATTTGTTTCTAAAAAAACCTTTATGAGGATATCCATATTGAGTTGGGGAACCATCATGTATACTCACACCATTTTTTTACACCCATTTCCGCATCTATTGCCCTTTTTTAGGAATCGTGCAAATTCCTCTATTTTCGTGTGTATTAGCCCATGGAGATGGCACCCTAAGCACCCAATTTTTTTTCTAAAAAACTTTATGAGGACCTCCGTATTGAGTTGGAAACCATCATGTATACTCACACCATTTTTTTAACGCCCATTTCCGCATCTTGAGGCCCTTTATTAGTAATCGCTCAAATATTTTTATTTTCGTGTATATATGCCCATGGATGTGGCGCCCGGAGAAAACAATTGTTTTTCCAAACAAACTTTATGAGGACCTCCGTATTGAGTTAGGGAACCATCACATTTATTCACATCATTTTTCACACCCATTTCTACATCTACAAACCCTTCTTTAGAAATTGCGTAATTTGCTCTATTTTTCATGTGTATTAGCCCATGGATCTGGCGCCCAGAGCACCCAAAATTTTTTTTCTCAAAAGAAATATTTATGAGGATCTCCGTATTGAGTTGGGGAAGCATCACGTATACTCACACCACTTTTTTCAAGCCAATGGCCGCATCTACAAGCCCTTTTTTAGGAAACACGCAAATTGCTCTATTTTTCGTGTGTATTAGCCCATTGATATGGAACCCGGAGCACTCAAATATTATGCTCAAAAATATTTCTGAGGACCTCTGTATTGAGTTAGGGAACAATCAAGTATACTCACACCATTTTTTTTCACGCCCATTTTCACATTTGCATGCCCTTTTATAGGAATCACGCAAATTGTTTTATTTTTTTGTGTACTAGCCCATGGATTTGACATTCGCAGCACCCAAAAAGTTTTTCTCAAAAAACTTTATGAGGAACTCTGTATTGAGTTGGGGAACTCTCACGTATACTCACACAATTTTTTCATGCCCATTTCTGCATCTTCAGGCCCTTTTTAGGAATCACACCTATTGCTCTATTTTTCGTGTGTATTAGCCTATGGATCTGGCGTCCGAAGCATCCAAACTTTTTTTTCTCAAAAATCTTTATAAGGACATTCGTATTGAGTGTGAGAACCATCTCGTATACTCACGTCATTTCTTCACGTCCATTTCCGCATTTACAGGCCTTTTTTTAGGAATCACGCAAATTGTTCTATTTTCTGTGTGTATTAGCCCATGGATCTGGCGCCTAGAGCACCCAATTTTATTTTTCTCAAAAAAACTTTATGAGGACTTCCGTATTGAATTGGGGATCCATCACGTATACTCAAACCATTTTTTCATGCCCATTTTCGTTTCTACAGGCCCTTCTTTAGAAATCACACAAATTGCTCTATTTTTGTATATATGAGCCCAAAGATCTGGTGCGCGAAGCACTAAAATAATATTTCTCAAAAAACTTTATGAAGATATTTGTATAGACTTGGGGAACCATCATGTATACTAACACCATTTTTTTCACACCTATTTCTGCTCTACATGCCCTATTTTAGGAATCGTGCAAATTCCTCTATTTTTCGGGTGTATTAGCCCATGGAATCTGGCACTCGGAGAACCCAAAAATTTTTAATCGAAAAACTTTATGAGGATCTCCGTATTGAGTTGGGGACCCATAACGTATACTCACACTATTTTTTTCACTCCCATTTCCGCATCTACAATCTTTCTTTAGCAATCGCGCAATTTCCTCTATTTTAATGTGTATTAGCCCAAGGATCTAGTGCCCGCAACACCCAAATTTTGTTATCAAAACTATTTATTTATGAGGACCTCTGAATTGAGTTGGGGAACCATCACGTATACTAACACCATTTTTCTGAAGCCCAATTCTGCATCTACATGCCCTTTTTAGGAATCATGCAAATTACTCTATTTTTGTGTGTATTAGTTCAAGTATCTGGAGATCAAAGCGCCAAATTTTTTTTTTTGAAAAAACTTTATGCTGATCTCTGTATTGAAATGGGGAACCATCACGTATACTCACATTATTCATTTCACATGCATTTCCGCATCTACAGGTTCTGTTTTAGGATTCGTGCTAATTTCTCTATTTTCGTGTGTATTAGACCAAGGATCTGGCATCAAGAGTACCCAAAAAATTTTTCTTAAAAAACTATATAAGGACCTCCATATTGAGTTGGGGAACCAACACGTATACTCACACCATATTTTTCACGCCCATTTCCAAATCTACAAGGCCCTTTTTTATGGAACGCGCAATTGCTCTATTTTTCGTGTGTTAGCCTATGGATCTGGCGCCCAAAGCACCCAAAATTTTTTCCAAAATTTTTTTGTTAGGACATCCGTATTGATTTGGGGAACCATCACGTATATTTACATCATTATTTCACGCCATTTCCACATCTACAAGCCCTTCTTTAGAAATTGCACAAGTTACTCTATTTATCGTGTGTATTAGCCCATGGATCTGGCGCCTGGAGCACCCAAAATATTTTTCTAAAAAAAACTTTATGAGGACCTACGTATTGAGTTGGGGAAGCATCATGTATACTCACACCATTTTTTTCACACCAATTGCCACATCTACAGGACTTTTTTTGGGAAACGCGTAAATTGCTCTATTTTTCGTGTGTATTAGCCCATTGATAAGGCGCCTAGAGCACCCAAATATTTTTCCCAAAAAACTTTCTAAAGACCTCCGTATTCAGTTAGGGAACAATCACATATACTCACACCATTTTTTCACGCCCATTTCCGCCGCTACAGGTCCTTTTATAGGAATCACACAAATTGCTCTATTTTTTTGCGTACTACCCCATGGATTTGGCGGCCGCAGCACCCAAAAAGTTTTTCTCAAAAAACTTTTTGAGGACCTCCGTATTGAGTTAGGGAACTCTCAAGTATACTCAAACCATTTTTTTCATGCCCTTTTCCGCATCTACATGCCCTTTTTAGGAATAACTCCTATTGCTCTATTTTTCAT
The DNA here is from genome assembly GCF_019186545.1 of Solanum stenotomum. Lineage (NCBI taxonomy): Eukaryota > Viridiplantae > Streptophyta > Magnoliopsida > Solanales > Solanaceae > Solanum > Solanum stenotomum. The sequence continues at coordinate 59,047,539 of NC_064286.1, forward strand.
GTGTATTAGCCAAAGGATCTGGCGCCCGGAGCATCCAAGCATTCTTTTTCAAAAAACTTTATGAGGACATTTGTTGTGAGTTTGAGAACCATCTCACATACTCACACCATTTTTTCACGACCATTTCTGCATTTACAAGCCTTTTTTAGGAATCACGCAAATTGCTCTATTTTTTGTGTGTATTAGCCCATGGATTTGGAGTTAAGAGCACCCAATTTTTTTTTCAAAAAAACTTTATGAGGACCACCGTATTGAGTTGGGGAACCATCATGCATACTCACACCATTTTTTCATGCTCATTTCCGCTTCTACAGGCCCTTATTTAAGAATCACACAAATTGCTCTATTTTTGTGTGTATGAGCCCAAGGTTCTAGCGCGCGAAACACCTAAAAAAAATTTCTCAAAAAATTTTATGAGGACATTTGTATAGACTTGGGGAACCATCATGTATACTCACACCATTTTTGTCATACTCATTTCCGCTCTACATTCCCTTTTTTTAGGAATCGCGCAAATCTTCTATTTTTCGTATGTATATGCACATGGATTTGGCGCCCGAAGCACCTAAATTTTTTTTATCAAAAAACTTTATGAGGACCTCGTATTGAAGTGGAGAACCATCACGTATACTCACACTATTTATTTCACACCCATTTTCGCATCTACAGTCCCATTTTTAGCAATTGCGCAATTTCTCTATTTTAGTGTGAATTAACCCAAGGATCTGGTGCCCACAACATCCAAAGAATTTTCTGAAAAAACTTTATGAGGACCTCCATATTGAGTTGGGGAACCATCATGTATAACAATACCATTTTTTCACTCCCATTTCCGCATCTAGAGGTTATTTTTTAGGAATCACGCAAATTCCTCTATTTTCATATGTATTAGACCATGGATCTGGCACCGAGAGTACCCAAAAATATTTTCTCAAAAAATATTATGAAGACCTCCGTAGTGAGTTGGGGAACTATCACGTATACTCTCACCATTTTTTTCAGTCCCATTTCCAAAAGTCTTTTTTTGTGGATCGCGCAAATTGCTCTTTTTTCGTGTGTATTAGCCATGAATCTAGCACCCATGAACCCAATTTTTTTTCCAAAAGAACTTTATGAGAACCTCCGTATTGAGTTGGGGAACCATCACGTATACTAACACCATTTTTTCACTCCCATTTCCACATCTACATACCCTTTTTTTAGGAATCATGCAACTTCCTCTATTTTCATGTGTATTAGCCCAAGCATCTAAGTATACTCACACCATTTTTTTCAGCCCATTTCTACATCTACAAGGCTCTTTTTTAGCAGTCGCACAAATTTCTCTATTTTTCATGTGTATTAATCCATGGATTTGGAGCCCTGAGCACCCAAAATTTTATCTTAAAATTTTTTATAAGGACCTCCGTATTGAGTTGGGTAGCTTTTATGTATAGTGACACCATTTTTTCACTCCCATTTTCGCCTCTACAAGCCCTTTTGTAGGAATTACGCAAATTGCTCTATTTTTTGTGTGTATGAGCCCATAGATCTGGCGTCCGGAGCACCCATAATTATTTTCTCAAAAAACGTTTTGAGGACCTCCGTATTGAGTATGGGAGCTCTCATGTATACTCACACCATTTTTTATGCCAATTTTTGCATCTACATGCCCTTTTTTAGGAATCCTTCAAATTGCTCTATTTTTTGTGTGTATTAGCCCATGGATCACTCGCCTGTAGCATAAAAAAAAATTTCTCAAAAAACTTTATGAGGGCATCCGTATTGAGTTTTGGAACCAGCATATTTACTCACACCATTTTTTTATGCCCATTTCTGTATCTACAGGTAATTTTTTGGGAATTACGCATATTGCTCCATTTTCTGTAAGTATTAGACCATAGATCTGGCGCCCAGAGCACCCAAAATTTTCTTTCTCAAAAAACTTTATGAAGACATCTGTATAGAGTTGGGGAACCATCACGTATACTCACACCATTTTGTTCTCGCACATTTCTGCTTCTACAAACCCTTTTTTAGGAATCGCTCAAATTATTCTAATTTTCGTGTGTATTAGCCCATGGATCTGGCGCCCGGAGCACCCAATTTATTTTTAGAAAAACTTTATGAGTACCTACGTATTGATTTGAGGAACAATCACATATACTCACACCATTTTTTTCACTTTCATTTCCGCATCTATAGGCTCTTTTTATCAATCGCGCAAATTCCTCTATTTTTCATGCGTATTAGCCCATGGATCTGGCGCCCAGAGCACCCAAAAATATTTTCTCAATAAACTTTATAAGGACTTCTGTATTGATTTGGGGAACCATCATGTATAGTCACACCATTTTTTTACGCCCATTTCTGCATCTACAAGTCCTTTTTTTAGGAATCGCGCAAATTGCTCTATTTTTCGTGTGTATTAGCCCATAGATCTGGCGCCCGAAGCACCCAAATTTCTTTTCTCAAAAAAACTTTATGAGGACCATCGTATTGAGTTGGAGAACCATCACGTATACTAACACCATTTTTCTCACGCCCATTTCCGCATCTATAGGCCCTATTTTTGGAATCACTTAAATTGCTCTATTTTTCCTGAATGTTAACTCATGGATCTGGCGCCTGGAACTCCCAATTTTTTTTCTCAAAAAACATTATGAGGACCTTCGTGTTGAGTTGGGGAACCATCACGTATACTCACACCATTTTTCATGTCCATTTCCGTATCTACAAGTCCTTTTTTAGGAATTGCGGGAATTGCTCTATTTTTTGTGTGTATTAGCCTAAGGATCTGGTTCTCGGAGCACTCACAATTCTTTTCTCAAAAAACTTTATGATGAACTTTTTATTGAGTTTGGGAACACTCACATAAACTCACACTATTTTTTTCACGCCGATTTCCGCATCTACCGGCAATTTTTTAGGAATCACGCAAATTGCTCTATTTTTTTGTGTGTATTAGCTCATCGATTTGACACCCGGAGCACCCAAAAAAAATTCTCAAAAAACTTTATGAGGAAATCCGTATTGTGTTGGGGAACCATCACGTATACTCACATGATTTTTTTCACCCCCATTTCCACATCTACAAGCCCTTTTTTGGAATCGCGCAAATTCTTATATTTTTCGTGTGTATTAGCCCATGAGGAACTCCGTACTTGTAACGACCCGAGAGCACCCCCTAGTCGTTACCGGCATATTCGACCTCGAAGAGGTCTTATACAAGCCCTTAGCATTCGTCATAGCATGTATCATAGAATAAAATTTGCTGAAAATTTTAAACTTTTACTTTGGAAGTTCAACTTCACTTCATATATGAAAAATAGAATCTAACTTCGTCATAATGCACCATCTAGACATAGAAGTATCGAAAATGGGACTTAGCCCTTAAATCAATAAGAAGTCTTGCAAATAGGAAGTACAACAATGTCTTTCAACATAAGAAAAAAACTAAACATCGAAGCTAGATCATAGGGTCTTGTTCTCGGACTTGAGAACTCACCAACTTGGGGAAGCAACTCCAAGTGTCTTGAGAAGTAAGCTTGAATCCTCAATGGCCCGAACCTAAATGATTGGGAACAAGGGAGAAAATAAGGGTTAGTACAACACACGTACTAAGTATGGATACTATGTATAAAAACCATTGAAACATGCATAAAAGGACATTTTATTCAAAACATGCTTTTTTGCCAAGTAAATCCAATATGCACACAAATTAAGTATCATAGTCCAAACCAACATAATATCATCTCAACATGTAGACAGCCCAAGCAATACTAGTGCAATGCAAAGAATAGAACTCCATAACCCTATTCAAAGCCAAGTATCACATTAAGCAACCTACTTCATGAATACATTCATAAGATCATATTTCATCATAACTTACCACATTCATAATGATCATACATAACATAGCTTCAACATACATAAGTCATAATCATCATAACCATAAGAGAACACTACTACAACCATCTCTTAGGATCCCACAAGTGCAATGTGCAAGAGAAGTCCCATACCCTCCCTTACACTATGTAGAAACCCTTAAGAAAGCCCTAGTAAGAGTTCACACCTTTCATACCTTCATTTACTTTTACATTAGGGAAATATTGCAATAACCAACATAGACCATGAGAGCTACATGGAATTCGGTGTTCTACTCCCACACCGAAAAGAGAGGGTTAACACTTGCCTAAGGTGTAACCATTCATACATAGCTATCTAGGTGGATCCACTAAGCTAAAGTCCTATGTGGGCACCTAGTTAAGGGTCAAGGAGATTGCTTCTAGAAACCTTAACTTATTAAACGTGGGGCTTTCCATCTCATGAGACAACACATACCGTTGGTATTCCGGATTTGCTAAATGTGAGGAAACCCATGTGGGGAGCCAGACTTACTAAACATGAGACCCCCCATCTCATTTACATGCCCTTTCGGTGCTAAGCATCAAATTCCCTTTTGTAATCATCTTTAGTCATCACATAAGTTCACATTAGCCTTTAATAAGCCCTTATGTAGACATCTTACCATAATTGCTCATATGTGTTCATAAGTGAGTAACAATCCTTTCACTTTAGAGACACTTAGCAAGTGAGTAAACCTTTCACTTTACATTACACTATAATCATGAGAACTACCTTTCAATCATATAGCAATCATACCATAATATACATACATACTTCATAGTTAATTCAAGTGTAGAGGGTTAAGGATGAGGAAACTAGGTCATCAACACCAGAACAACACATTAGGTATAGCATCATTACAATCTAAGTAATTCACCTTTCATACTTGAGTTCAAAGAAGAACCAACCTTCATACCTTCTTGCCCTTCGTGGGACATCCATACTTCAATTACCAAACAATTCATAACCAATACATAATACAAGGTAATTCATGAAGTAATAACATAATCAACATCAATATAAGCAATTGACATATTCCCTTCATAGCCTTCAAGGCTTCATTCAAAGACTCAACCCTAATTTCATAGAAATTATACATAACCTAGGGTAGAATCATCATACAAACATGAATCACATAACATCACATTCAATTCATAGCCTTCAATTAATATCCAACACAAACTAGGGTTAGAATTAGGAAAAGAAGGAGAAACATGGGTTTCATGGGGAAGTCTTCAAGAAACCACTAATAGAACATAAATTCATCCATAATTTTTCATGTAACATCAATCAAAGTCAGTTTATAACATCAATTTCACTTTAGAAAGAAGACCCGCATTTTTGGATTGAAACCTAGAAATTGAAGATTTTTAAATTCATCTTGAAGGGCCTCTTGGGGAAAGGAATCCCAATAATGATAAGTAACCATACCTTATTGATGAATTAACCACAAAAATCCGAGTTGAAACCTTGGAGAGTTGGTCTTCTTCTTGAAGTTCCAATCTTCTTCAATGGAGTTCTTGAGAAGAGAGAAAGAGTAGAGAGAAAGAGGAACTTTAGGTTTAGATCTTTGGGGTTTTGTGTTTGAGTGATAAAATTAAGGTTAATTGAATTAAAAATCATTATATACACATCCTCCTAAAGTACCCTAAATACCCCTCACTTAAATGGACTCTTTAATGAAGTAAAAATAGATTTCTGAATTACTGCATTTTCGTTGCGGAACAAGTCCGCGACGCGGAGCTGTTTCCTGAAGATATTTGGAATTAAATTTTGAGAAAGTAGAGTCCACGACATGACTGCGTCGTGAACTGACGTTTTGCTCCTTGGGGGAGCAAGTGCGCGACGCACCACTATTCCCTCAAAGGGCAATTTGCAAGCTGCCTTGGTAGCTTGCTTAGCTAAGGTTGGGGTCCTCCTCGGGGACACTTAGGGTGGCCCCGGGGAGTCGTATTCGAACTTTTTGACCCTAGGAACATATATTTACCTATTAAACATTTTCACCAGATCATCATACGACTCTCCCAAACCAAATCAATTTCATTAATTTAGGTTTAGAAACATCATTTTAACTATTTTTGAGTCATTATTCATAAGGTGAGGCTCTAACTTAAGTCATAGAATTTTCGGGGTGTTACAGTACTGAGTTGGGGAACTGATGAGTCCACGATTTGGACTGATTTAGGGCTTTATTTTAATAGATTTAGTGTCCCCAAATGCATATTTTATGCCAATAACTGATGTAAACCCTTGAATTTCAAGTATTTGGATTGAGGAACAAAGCATGGACACTAATGAGAAAAAAAGAACAAGGCAGCTGAAATGACGAAGAAAAGAAGACCTGAGAATTGCCTAATCCATTGGGTCAATCGTCGAATGGCTGATGTCTTGCCTAATGTTCCAGTGTGCCGAGCCCTGAAAGAGAAAATCACATTGGCGGTCGAAAGGAGCAGTCGGCGAGTCACCGAACGATTCCGTGATGTATTACCATATCGCCCAAAGTACAAAACCTGAAGATACTAAAGGCCAAAGTAAAAAAGCGATGAAATTGACCAAAAGGCGGATCACCAAATGGATCGGCGATCCCGATTTATTGCGCAAAATGGTCCTTCGCAACACATTTTTGGGAGACTATAATACGTTTTTAAATTCTTAGTTTAATATGAAACATTCTGTAGTTTTCATTATTGTTTAGTTTTCAAGTTTGAGAGCTGAGAACTGAGTTTAGAGACAATACTTTTTTAGCTTTGAAGATTTCCAACCCCCAATTCTTGGGGTGTGATTATGTGATTATGGGTCGATTTAGCTCTGGGTATTGTTAATTGATAGTGTAAATTCTATTTAAAAGTGATTTAGTTCAGTAATTGTGGTTGAAATTAATGGGTGGTAGTTGTAAATACAATCCTAACTTCATGTTTCTGTCTTGCTCGAGAGAGAGGTTTTAAAACCAAAACTTCTGAATCGATGATCGTGGGTATTGGGTTGTCTTGGGTTCAGCTCGAGAGAGTGAACCCTAAACCCATTTCCACATATTCAGCTTGAGAGAGTGAATGGACTAAAGCGAAGGTTGTTCTTAATTACTGCTTATTGGTGTTAGAGAAAATCAATTTGATTTGGGGTAAATTGTTCGAGAGAAAGTTTATTCCCATTAAAGTCTAACTTATTCACTGATTTACAGCAATTCACTATTAATCGCAATTACCCGATTGTCTACCTTATCCCATAATCCAATCACATGCAAGAACCCGTCTCTATATTCGTGTTTTCGTGTCATTTGCTATTTTAGTTAATAATTGAAACCAACCCCCTCTGATATTTGATAGTTATGTCACCTATAATTTAAACCATGCTTTTATTCATAATTATTTTTAGCTATGATTGACTTGAGCATATTCTTACTTGCCTATGGATTCTCAATTACGAACCACTCCCTTGGGACTCGTCCCCAACTCACTTAGTTGGGTTATATTACTATTGAACAATCACTAACACTTAGCATTGGATGAACTGTCTTTGATAGCGTATATTATTTATCAAAATGGTGCCGCTGCTGGGGAGTGGTGCTATTTGATAATTTTTAGTTAAGTTGAATTTGTTCTTGTTAGTTATAGTGATACTTAATTTTAGTTTTGTTTTGCTTGTCTGTGTGTTGAAACAAGAAGAATGAGTGTAAATAGTAACTGTGAACAAATGGATCACCTTCCCTTAGAAGTGATGAGGTTTAGGGATAACATCATAACCTTCAACTAATTAGAAGGTAAGAAAATTCATGAGTCGTAGCTGAGGTTTAAAGCACTGCTGATGCTATGTCCAACTCATGAGATTCCCGATATAGTTCTACTGGAATGCTTCTATAAGAGTGTTAATCCCGGGAACAAAGGATTGATTGATCAACTTATCACGGGTGGTCGTGTACGACAACCCTATGTGGTCGTAGCCCAACTCCTTGATCATAGGACTGAGGCCAACCAAGAAGTAGAAAGGGATCTCCATTTAGCCACTTTGTTAACTCAGCTAGACGAGTTAACCAAAAAGATTTTGGAGTTGGAAGTCCAGGGCAAAAAGAAAGACCGATACATTCCCCCTAACGAGCGTATAAAGACCAAAATGTACGAGGGTGGACAAATGGAAGAGATGCTCTCTCTCATTCTCCATAAATTCGAAGAGCACGACAAAGAGTTAAATGGGATGAAAGAAAATCTCTCACTGCTGAATGAGATGACTGCTTTCCACTCCATATATGTTCAGCTGGTGGAAGCCCAAATGGGTCATGTGTTGTCTCGTCTCCACCCCGCAAGTCACAATAGAGTGGAGAAGTCGTGCCACGACGTTAATTAAGGCACTGCTTGGGAGGCAACCAAAGTTTTATTTTCTTTCTTTTTATGTTTGCAATAATGGTATGTTGAATATGCAGGTCAAAGTGTGTAAAGTGTGTGAAAAGTGTAATTTGGCGAGCCAAAGTTCCAGTCAGCGACCCTAGGAAATTATTGGCGAATCACCGACCAGGTCGGCGATTGCGACCTATACCTCCGTTTAGACCCCCACATCAACTGAGGGTGCTGTAAAACTCGGCGAGGTAAGTGACCACTCGGCGTGTCACCGAGTGGGTCGACGAGCATGACTAATGTCACCGAATGGGTGAGAACTGGACGATTTTTAAAAGGCCAAAGGTTTAAGCTTCCAACTCTTTCACATTCCCTCACTTTTGAACTTCCCAAACTCACACCCGCACATTAATTTCTATATTTTTGCATTTTTATTAGTATTATAGTCGTTGATTTGTGCTCGAATTGGGATTACTTTGCCGGCTAGCATTTCAGTCTTGATTAATCGGCATTAAAGGTTGGTTTTTCGAACCCCGAGTTTATTTTTAACAATTTTGTACTCTTATGCAAATGATCTTATCTTGCTGTCGTGTGTTGGACCTCTCTAGTAAGATTAGAATGTTTGAATACCTGTTCTAATTTGATAATCTTGCCCGTATTATGTATAGTGTTGATTTCCCTAAATTTTGTGCCTTAAAATTGGTTAAATCTTGTGGGGTTGTGCTTTCATGTTATTGAGTCTAGTTGGGTGAAGTCTAAGTAACCTGTAGTTGTGCCAAATGACGTAATTTACCCAATGATAGATCGAGTGACGTTATTATTAAAGGCAAAAGTCATCAAATGGCCAACTTTTGCAAAATCGAGAGAAGTTTGAGTATCCCGAGGTAATGGGTGTTATGCGTCTTGTTTTAATTTGAGATTTGCACGCTTTGATTTTGTTTTCGCAGGTTGCGGGGTCGAATTCAAGAAGTTGGATTGAAAGTAGGCACGTTTGGTCGTTTGGCGAGCTGTGTCGAGCTCGCCGAACCACTCGGCAGTTCACCAAAAGTCCCCATCTCACCTTTAATTTCATGCTAAATGAGTAGTTTTTTTCTATAATTTTGGCAAGAAGCTTGAGGTCGCCAAATACACTCGGCGACTCACCGAAAGTCTTCTTGTTCGCCCTTTGTCTGCACCCCTGAACCCTTTTTGCACGGTAACTCTTGGCGGGCTAACCCTTGCTTGCCGAAAGATATCGTGATTCACCAATAGGACTTTCCCATCATCGACTTGCCAAAATCTTAGAGCCAATCCTTTTGGCGAGCCTGATTAAGCTCGCCAAAGCGATTCGGCGACTCACCGACCTGTTCGGCGAGTCTTTCTGCAATTATTTTTCTACACCTTTGATTGAAATGTTTCTAACTTTTTCTTGATGTTTTTCAGACATAGCTAGACAAAAGGTTGTAGGTAGAAACATGCCACCCCGAAAGAAGGCTAAGGGGATAATACTAAAAGAGGATGCAGTTGCATCCAGGGCCAAAGCCATCAAACTTCCCACATCTGGTGGGAAGGGAAAAGTCAAAGGAAAAGCACCAGCATCACTGGAGGCCAATTTCAATAGCGACGGGATCTATGACACTTACCTCACCACTTCTGAGAGTGAGGGTGAGCACCAGGAGCCTCAGACTGTAGTTTCAAACGATAATGAGCGGGTAGAAGAGCATAGAGCAGAACTGTGGTCAAAAAAGATGAATGATCTATCTAGGATCAGGACTCCTCCACCCACCACTTCTTCTCCTCCAGTTCCAGAGCAGGCTGGAGTCCCAGCACCTCTTGTACATGGTCCTCCTCCCAAGTTGATGAACAAATTAAAGACTGAGGGGCTGAGGACAATCATAGAGGAGAAGAGGTTATCAATTGATGGGGTAATTGACAGGTACCCAGATATTTTGAGCTGTTTGAAGGCTCATAAATTCTAGATCTTCACCAAGCCTCGTGACCCTTACATTCCTAATTGGGTCCAGGAGTTTTATGTTGCTTATGGAACCTTGATATCTTAGCAAAAGAAGCAAGCAGCTGCATTTAAACTGGTTGATTATGTAGTAAGTGTGACAGTGAGGCAATTAATGTTGTCCTGAACTGTCCTGATGATATCCAGAGGATCGAGCCAGAATATTTAAAGGATGAGGAGGAGAAGAAGAAGAAAGCAGCCTCGGTGGACTCTTCCCCAGTTGTAGACACAGACTCACTACCTGCAAAGGCAACTTTGCCTGCTCCAGCCCCTCGGCCTTCGAGTACCTCTATTGCTGCTCCTTCTGACGCTCCAAGTTCTTATGTTGCTGCATTGCCTCCTAGACATGTTGTTGTTGATGTTTCCTGAGCCCCTATCACTCAAGCTTCATTACTCTGGATGGGGCAGCTTGCCCATTCTGTGGATCGTCAGGCTGCCAGACTCGAGGCATCCATTTCAGGCATGATTTAGACTGCCCTGGCTGATATTGTGACACCATGGAGTGTTGCCATTGATGCCCTTGCGGCAAGGATAGAGGTGTGTAAGTGTGGACAAGGGGTCATCGAGAAGGTGACGGCTTTAAAGGCCACTATAGCTGTGTTGAGGAGCGAGGTGGATCAACTGAAGTCCACCAACATGTACATGATCTTCGGGACGATGGAGATCCCAGATATGCCTCCGCCTACCACTTGAGATAAGGTTAGAGTTGAAGAGGTAGCTGATCCCGAGTCTGAGGCGGAGACGGATGAAGAGTTGCTTTAGGTGGCTGAGGAAGCTTCATATGAGGGCCTTACTGAGACTGGGGAGGCCATGGTAGATGCAACTTTGCAGGCTTCTTTGGTGGATACACCCTTGATTGATCTTAGTGCAGCTGCTATTCCATCTGAGGTAACTCCGGGCACTGATGCCCAGACAGATGGAGTGACTGATTAGACATGATCCCTTCTTTACCTCCCTCTCTCTCTTACTTTATTTTGACTTTTGGATATTTTAGTATTTGTTTGCATTTGAGGACAAATTATTTTATTTGTGGTGGGGTTAGGCCCACCTTTTGTGTGATCTTTTGTGACTCTTTGGTTTTGTTTATATATTGGGTTTTGAGTTATAATTGTGGTTACACTGCTTTTGTGGATGATTGAGCTTGTGGCTCCTTGTTTTCTATGATAAATGATTTTTGGACCCTTCTGGAAAAAAAATTGTCATCTCTTGTTTGTGTAAAATGTGGTTGTTCTCTTGCTAATTTGAGTATCGGTTTTGATCAATACCGATGACTTGAATAGTGCTCATTGAAGTTTGCGTAATCAAGAACATAACTTTCAATGCAAGTGTCTACGATCATGCAATAGTATAATAACCCAACCAAGGGTTGGGGTCGAGTCCCAAGGGAGTGGGCGTGAGAATTAGTGGTTAAGTGCATAAGTGATAAAGCTAATCGTAGCTAAAGACTTTGCCGAATGAAAACATAACAAATTAAAGGGGGTGACACAAGCGTCAAATATCAAATGGGGGTTTGTAAGCAAGAAACAACGAAAGTAGTGAAAATAAGAAAAAGTACAAGTATGGAGACGGGATTCTTGGGATGTGATAGGAATGCGGGATAGACTAAATAATTGGGTACATACGTTTGATAGTAAACTCATTCAGTATTTGTGACTAGGCTATACTTTAAGGGGGATNGCAACACCCAAATTTTGTTATCAAAACTATTTATTTATGAGGACCTCTGAATTGAGTTGGGGAACCATCACGTATACTAACACCATTTTTCTGAAGCCCAATTCTGCATCTACATGCCCTTTTTAGGAATCATGCAAATTACTCTATTTTTGTGTGTATTAGTTCAAGTATCTGGAGATCAAAGCGCCAAATTTTTTTTTTTGAAAAAACTTTATGCTGATCTCTGTATTGAAATGGGGAACCATCACGTATACTCACATTATTCATTTCACATGCATTTCCGCATCTACAGGTTCTGTTTTAGGATTCGTGCTAATTTCTCTATTTTCGTGTGTATTAGACCAAGGATCTGGCATCAAGAGTACCCAAAAAATTTTTCTTAAAAAACTATATAAGGACCTCCATATTGAGTTGGGGAACCAACACGTATACTCACACCATATTTTTCACGCCCATTTCCAAATCTACAAGGCCCTTTTTTATGGAACGCGCAATTGCTCTATTTTTCGTGTGTTAGCCTATGGATCTGGCGCCCAAAGCACCCAAAATTTTTTCCAAAATTTTTTTGTTAGGACATCCGTATTGATTTGGGGAACCATCACGTATATTTACATCATTATTTCACGCCATTTCCACATCTACAAGCCCTTCTTTAGAAATTGCACAAGTTACTCTATTTATCGTGTGTATTAGCCCATGGATCTGGCGCCTGGAGCACCCAAAATATTTTTCTAAAAAAAACTTTATGAGGACCTACGTATTGAGTTGGGGAAGCATCATGTATACTCACACCATTTTTTTCACACCAATTGCCACATCTACAGGACTTTTTTTGGGAAACGCGTAAATTGCTCTATTTTTCGTGTGTATTAGCCCATTGATAAGGCGCCTAGAGCACCCAAATATTTTTCCCAAAAAACTTTCTAAAGACCTCCGTATTCAGTTAGGGAACAATCACATATACTCACACCATTTTTTCACGCCCATTTCCGCCGCTACAGGTCCTTTTATAGGAATCACACAAATTGCTCTATTTTTTTGCGTACTACCCCATGGATTTGGCGGCCGCAGCACCCAAAAAGTTTTTCTCAAAAAACTTTTTGAGGACCTCCGTATTGAGTTAGGGAACTCTCAAGTATACTCAAACCATTTTTTTCATGCCCTTTTCCGCATCTACATGCCCTTTTTAGGAATAACTCCTATTGCTCTATTTTTCATGTGTATTAGCCAAAGGATCTGGCGCCCGGAGCATCCAAGCATTCTTTTTCAAAAAACTTTATGAGGACATTTGTTGTGAGTTTGAGAACCATCTCACATACTCACACCATTTTTTCACGACCATTTCTGCATTTACAAGCCTTTTTTAGGAATCACGCAAATTGCTCTATTTTTTGTGTGTATTAGCCCATGGATTTGGAGTTAAGAGCACCCAATTTTTTTTTCAAAAAAACTTTATGAGGACCACCGTATTGAGTTGGGGAACCATCATGCATACTCACACCATTTTTTCATGCTCATTTCCGCTTCTACAGGCCCTTATTTAAGAATCACACAAATTGCTCTATTTTTGTGTGTATGAGCCCAAGGTTCTAGCGCGCGAAACACCTAAAAAAAATTTCTCAAAAAATTTTATGAGGACATTTGTATAGACTTGGGGAACCATCATGTATACTCACACCATTTTTGTCATACTCATTTCCGCTCTACATTCCCTTTTTTTAGGAATCGCGCAAATCTTCTATTTTTCGTATGTATATGCACATGGATTTGGCGCCCGAAGCACCTAAATTTTTTTTATCAAAAAACTTTATGAGGACCTCGTATTGAAGTGGAGAACCATCACGTATACTCACACTATTTATTTCACACCCATTTTCGCATCTACAGTCCCATTTTTAGCAATTGCGCAATTTCTCTATTTTAGTGTGAATTAACCCAAGGATCTGGTGCCCACAACATCCAAAGAATTTTCTGAAAAAACTTTATGAGGACCTCCATATTGAGTTGGGGAACCATCATGTATAACAATACCATTTTTTCACTCCCATTTCCGCATCTAGAGGTTATTTTTTAGGAATCACGCAAATTCCTCTATTTTCATATGTATTAGACCATGGATCTGGCACCGAGAGTACCCAAAAATATTTTCTCAAAAAATATTATGAAGACCTCCGTAGTGAGTTGGGGAACTATCACGTATACTCTCACCATTTTTTTCAGTCCCATTTCCAAAAGTCTTTTTTTGTGGATCGCGCAAATTGCTCTTTTTTCGTGTGTATTAGCCATGAATCTAGCACCCATGAACCCAATTTTTTTTCCAAAAGAACTTTATGAGAACCTCCGTATTGAGTTGGGGAACCATCACGTATACTAACACCATTTTTTCACTCCCATTTCCACATCTACATACCCTTTTTTTAGGAATCATGCAACTTCCTCTATTTTCATGTGTATTAGCCCAAGCATCTAAGTATACTCACACCATTTTTTTCAGCCCATTTCTACATCTACAAGGCTCTTTTTTAGCAGTCGCACAAATTTCTCTATTTTTCATGTGTATTAATCCATGGATTTGGAGCCCTGAGCACCCAAAATTTTATCTTAAAATTTTTTATAAGGACCTCCGTATTGAGTTGGGTAGCTTTTATGTATAGTGACACCATTTTTTCACTCCCATTTTCGCCTCTACAAGCCCTTTTGTAGGAATTACGCAAATTGCTCTATTTTTTGTGTGTATGAGCCCATAGATCTGGCGTCCGGAGCACCCATAATTATTTTCTCAAAAAACGTTTTGAGGACCTCCGTATTGAGTATGGGAGCTCTCATGTATACTCACACCATTTTTTATGCCAATTTTTGCATCTACATGCCCTTTTTTAGGAATCCTTCAAATTGCTCTATTTTTTGTGTGTATTAGCCCATGGATCACTCGCCTGTAGCATAAAAAAAAATTTCTCAAAAAACTTTATGAGGGCATCCGTATTGAGTTTTGGAACCAGCATATTTACTCACACCATTTTTTTATGCCCATTTCTGTATCTACAGGTAATTTTTTGGGAATTACGCATATTGCTCCATTTTCTGTAAGTATTAGACCATAGATCTGGCGCCCAGAGCACCCAAAATTTTCTTTCTCAAAAAACTTTATGAAGACATCTGTATAGAGTTGGGGAACCATCACGTATACTCACACCATTTTGTTCTCGCACATTTCTGCTTCTACAAACCCTTTTTTAGGAATCGCTCAAATTATTCTAATTTTCGTGTGTATTAGCCCATGGATCTGGCGCCCGGAGCACCCAATTTATTTTTAGAAAAACTTTATGAGTACCTACGTATTGATTTGAGGAACAATCACATATACTCACACCATTTTTTTCACTTTCATTTCCGCATCTATAGGCTCTTTTTATCAATCGCGCAAATTCCTCTATTTTTCATGCGTATTAGCCCATGGATCTGGCGCCCAGAGCACCCAAAAATATTTTCTCAATAAACTTTATAAGGACTTCTGTATTGATTTGGGGAACCATCATGTATAGTCACACCATTTTTTTACGCCCATTTCTGCATCTACAAGTCCTTTTTTTAGGAATCGCGCAAATTGCTCTATTTTTCGTGTGTATTAGCCCATAGATCTGGCGCCCGAAGCACCCAAATTTCTTTTCTCAAAAAAACTTTATGAGGACCATCGTATTGAGTTGGAGAACCATCACGTATACTAACACCATTTTTCTCACGCCCATTTCCGCATCTATAGGCCCTATTTTTGGAATCACTTAAATTGCTCTATTTTTCCTGAATGTTAACTCATGGATCTGGCGCCTGGAACTCCCAATTTTTTTTCTCAAAAAACATTATGAGGACCTTCGTGTTGAGTTGGGGAACCATCACGTATACTCACACCATTTTTTCACGTCCATTTCCGTATCTATAAGTCCTTTTTAAGGAATCGCGCGAATTACTCTATTTTTTGTGTGTATTAGCCTAATGATCTGGTTCTTGGAGCACTCACAATTCTTTTCTCAAAAAACTTTATTAAGAACTTTTTATTGAGTTTGGGAACACTCACGTAAACTCACACTATTTTTTTCACGCCGGTTTCCGCATCTACAGGCCATTATTTAGGAATCACGCAAATTGCTCTATCTTTTTGTGTGTATTAGCTCATCGATTTGGCACCCGGAGCACCCAAAAACAAATTCTCAAAAAACTTTATGAGGATATCCGTATTGTGTTGGGAAACTATCACGTATACTCACATGATTTTTTTCACTCCCATTTCCGTATCTACAGGCCCTTTTTTGGAATCGCGCAAATTCTTCTATTTTTCGTGTGTATTAGCCCATGAGAAACTCCGTACTTGTAACGACCTGAGAGCACCCCCTAGTCGTTACCGGCGTATTCGACCTCGAAGAGGTCTTATACAAGCCCTTAGCATTCGTCATAGCATGTATCATAGAATAATATTTGCGAAAAATTTTAAACTTTTACTTTGGAAGTTCAACTTCACTTCATCTATGAAAAATAGAATCTAACTTTGTCACAATGCACCATCTAGACATAAAAGTATCGAAAATGGGACTTAGTCCTTACATCAATAAGAAGTCTTGCAAATAGGAAGTACAACAATGTCTTTCAACATAAGCAAAAAACTAAACATAGAAGCTAGATCATAGGGTCTTGTCCTCGAACTTGAGGACTTACCAACTTGGGGAAGCAACTCCAAGTGTCTTGAGAAGTAAGCTTGAATCCTCAACGACCCGAACCTAAATGTTTGGGAACATGGGAGAAAATATGGGTTAGTACAACACACGTACTAAGTATGGCTACTATGCATAAAAACCATTGAAACATGCATAAAGGACATTTTATTCAAAACATGTTTTTTTGCCAAGTAAATCCAATATGCACACAAATTAAGTATCATAGTCCAAACCAACATAATATCATCCCAACATGTAGACAACCCAAGCAATACTAGTGCAATGCAAAGAATAGAACCCCATAACCCTATTCAAAGCCAAGTATCACATTAAGCGACCTACTTCATGCATACATTCATAAGATCATATTTCATCATAACTTACCACATTCATAATGATCATACATAACATAGCTTCAACATACATATGTCATAATCATCATAACCATAAGAGAACACTATTACAACCATCTCTTAGGATCCCACAAGTGCAATGTTCAAGAGAAGTCTCATACCCTCCCTTACACTATGTAGAAACCCTTAAGAAAGCCCTAGTAAGAGTTCACACCTTTCATACCTTCATTTACTTTTACATTAGGGAAAATATTGCAATAACTGACATAGACCATGAGAGATACATGGAATCCGGTGTTCTACTCCCATACCGAAAAGAGAGGGTTAACACTTGCCTAAGGTGTAACCATTCGTACATAGCTATCTAGGTGGATCCACTAAGCTAAAGTCCTATGTGGGCACATAGTTAAGGGTCAAATAGATTGCTTCTAGAAACCCTAACTTAATAAACGTGGGGGCTTCCATATCATGAGACAACACATACCGTAGGTAATCTGGACTTGCTAAACGTGAGGAAACCCATGTGGGGAGCCGGACTTACTAAACATGAGACCCCATCTCATTTACATGCCCTTTCGGTGCTAAGCATCAAATTCCCTTTTGTATTCATCTTTAGTCTTCACATAAGTTCACATTAGGCTTTAATAGACCCTTATGTAGACATCTTACCATAATAACTCATATGTGTTCATAAGTGAGTAACAATCCTTTCACTTTAGAGACACTTAGAAAGTGAGTAAACCTTTCACTTTCCATTACACTATAATCATGAGAACTACCTTTCAATCATATAGTAATCATACCATAATATACATACATACTTCATAGCTAATTCAAGCGTAGAGGGTTAAGGATGAGGAAACTAGGTCATCAACACCACAACAACACATTAGGTATAGCATCATTACAATCTAAGTAATTCACCTTTCATACTTGAGTTCAAAGAAGAACCAACCTTCATACCTTCTTGCCCTTCGTGGGACATCCATACTTCAATTACCAAGCAATTCATAACCAATACATAATACAATGTAATTCATGAAGTAATAACATAATCAACATCAATATAAGCAATTGACATATTCCCTTCATAGCCTTCAAGGCTTCATTCAAAGACTCAACCCTAATTTCATAGAAATTATACATAACCTAGGGTAGAATCATCATACAAACATGAATAACATAACATCACATTCAATTCATAGCCTTCAATTATTAGCTAACACAAACTACGGTTAGGATTAGGAAAAGAAGGAGAAACATGGGTTTCATGGGGAATTCTTCAAGAAAACACCAATATAACATAAATTCATCCATAATTTTTCATGTAACATCAATCAAAGTCAGTTTATAACATCAATTTCACTTTAGAAAGAAGACCCACGTTTTTGGATTGAAACCTAGAAATTGGAGATTTTGAAATTCATTAGAAAGGGCCTCTTGGGGTAAGGAATCCCAAGAGTGATAAGCAACCATACCTTATTGACGAATTAACCACAAAAATCTAAGTTGAAACCTTGGAGAGTTGGTCTTCTTCTTGAATCTCCAATCTTCTTCAATGGAGTTCTTGAGAAGAGAAAGAGAGTAGAGAGAAGGAGGAACTTTAGGTTTAGATCTTTGGGGTTTTGTGTTTGAGTGATAAAAGTAAGGTAAATTGACTTAAAAATCATTATATACACGTCCCCTAAAGTACCCTAAATACCCCTCACTTAAATGGACTCTTTAATGAAGTACAAATAGATTTCTGAATTTATGCATTTTCGTCGCGGACAAGTCCGCGACGTGGAGCTGTTCACCGAAGATATTTGGAATTAAATTTCGAGACAGTAGAGTCCGTGACACGACCGCATCGTGAACTGACGTTTTGCTCCTTGGGGGAGCAAGTGCGCGACGCGCCACTATTCCCTCCAAGTGCAATTTGCAAGCTGCCTTGGCAGCTTGCTTGGCTAAGGTTGGGGTCCTCCTCGGGGACCCTTAGTGTGGCCCCGGGGAGTCGTATTCGAACGTTTTGACCCTAGGAACATATATTTACCTATTTTAAACCTTTTCACCAGATTATACCATCATACGACACTCCTAAAACTGCCAAAAACCTAAGGACACACTAGAACACTTATTCTCTAGTTTTCGGACGTCGAGGTCGTTTCTTGACTTTGAGACTCTTACTCTCCCAAACCAAGTCAATTGCATTAATTTAGGTTTAGAAACATCATTTTAACTATTTTTGAGTCATTATTCATAAGGTGAGGCTCTAAGTTGGGGAACTGATGAGTCCACAATTTGGACTCATTTAAGGCTTTATTTTAATAGATTTAGTGTCCCCAAATGCATATTTTGTGCCAATAAATTATGTAAACCTTTAAATTTCAAGTATTTGGATTGAGGAACAAAGCATGGACATTAATGAGCAAAACAGAACAAGGCAGCTGAAAGGACGAAGAAAAAACAAGGCCTGAGGATTGCCAAATCCATTGGGTCAATCGCCAAATGGCTGATGTCTCGCCTAATGTTCCAGTGTGCCGAGCCCTGAAAGAGAAAATCACGTCGGCGATCGAAAGGAACAGTCGGCGAGTCGTCGAACGATTTCGCGATGTATTACCATATCGCCCAAAGTACAAAACCTGAAGATACTGAAGGCCAAAGTAAAAAGGCGATGGAGTTGACCAAAAGGCGGATCACCAAGTGGATCGGCGATCCCGACTTATTGCGCAGAATGGTCCTTCACAACACATTTTTGGGAGACTATAAATACGTTTTTAAATTCTTAGTTTAATATGAAACATTCATTAGTTTTCATTATTATTAAGTTTTCAAGTTTGAAAGCTGAGAACAGAGTTTAGAGACAATACTTTCTTAGCTTTGGAGATTTCCAACCCCCAATTCTTGGGGTGTGATTATGTGATTATGGGTCGATTTAGTTGCTGGGTATTGTTAATTGATAGTGTAAATGCTATTTAAAAGTGATTTCGTTCAGTAATTGTGGTTGAAATTAATGGGTGGTAGTTGCAAATACAATCCTAACTTCATGTTTTTGGCTTGCTCGAGAGAGAGGTTTTAAAACCAAAATTTTTGAATCGATGGTCTGTGGGTATTGGGTTGTCTTGGGTTCAGCTCGAGAGAGTGAACCCTAAACCCATTTTCACACATTCAACTTGAGAGAGTGAATGGACTAAAGCGAAGGTTGTTCTTAATTACTGCTTATTGGTGTTAGAGAAAACTAATTTGATTTGGGGTAAATTGTTCCAGAGAAAGTTTACTCCCATTAAAATCTAGCTTATTCACTGATTTACAACTATTCACTATTAATCGTAATTACCCGATTGTCTACCTTAGCCCATAATCCAATCACATGCAAGAACCCGTCTCTATATTCGTGTTTTCGTGTCATTTGCTATTTTAGTTAATAATTGAAACCAACCTCCTATGATATTTGACACTTGTGTCACCTATAACTTAAATCATGTTTTTATTCATAAATATTTTTAGCTATGATTGACTTGAGCATATTTTTACTTGCCTATGGATTCTCAATTACGAATCACTCCCTTGGGACTCGTCCCTAACTCACTTAGTTGGGTTATATTACTATTGAACAATCACTGACACTTAGTATTGGATGGAGTGTCTTTGATAGCATATATTATTTATCAAAATGGCGCCGCTGCTGGGGAGTGGTGTTGTTTGTTAATTTTTAGTTAAGTTGAATTTGTTCTTGTTAGCTATAGTGATACTTAATTTTAGTTTTGTTTTGCTTGTCTGTGTGTTGAAAAAAGAAGAATGAGTGTAAATAGTAACTGTGAACAAATGGATCACCCTCTCTTAGAAGTGATGAGGTTTAGGGATAACATCCTAACCTTTAACCAATTAGAAGGTGAGAAAATTCATGAGTCATAGCTGAGGTTTAAAGCACTGCTGATGCTATGCCCAACTCATGAGATTCTCGATGTAGTTCTACCAGAATGCTTCTATAAGAGTGTTAGTCCCGGGAACAAAGGATTGATCGATAAACTTATCACGGGTGGTCTTGTACGACAACCTTATGTGGTCGTAGCCTAAATCCTTGATCATATGACTGAGGCCAACCAAGAAGTAGAAAGGGATCTCCATTTAGCCATTTTGTTAACTCAGCTAGATGAGTTAACCAAAAAGATTTTGGAGTTGGAAGTCCAGGGCAAAAAGAAAGACCGATACATTCCCCCTCACGAGCGTTTAAAGCCCAAAATGTACGAGGGTGGACAAATGGAAGAGATGCTCTCTCTTATTCTCCATAAATTCGAAGAGCACGACAAAGTGTTGAATGGGATGAAAGAAAATCTCTCACTGCTGAATGAGATGACTGCTTTCCACTCCATATATGTTCAGCTGCTCGAGGCCCAAATGGGTCATGTGTTGTCTCATCTCTACCCCGCAAGTCACAATAGAGTGGGGAAGTCGTTCCACGACGTTAATTAAGGCACTGCTTGGGAGGCAACCAAAGTTTTATTTTCTTTCTTTTTACGTTTACAATAATGGTGTGTTGAATGTGCAGGTCAAAGTGTGGAAAGTGTGTGAAAGGTGTAAGTTGGCGAGCCAAAGTTCCAATCAGCAGATTGCCGAAGAGGTCGGCGACCCTAGGAAATTATTGGCGAATCACCAACCAGGTCGGTGATCGTGACCTATACCTCCGTTTAGACCCCCACATTAACTGAGGGTACTGTAAAACTCGGCGAGGTAAGTGACCACTCGGCGTGTCACCGAGTGGGTCGACGAGCACGACTAATGTCACCGAATGGGTGAGAACTGGACGGTTTTTAAAAGGTCAAAGGTTTAAACTTCCAACTCTTTCACATTCCCTCACTTTTGAACTTCCCAAACTCACACCCGCACATTAGTTTTTATATATTTGCATTTCTATTAGTATTATAGTCATTGATTTGTGCTCGAATTGGGATTACTTTGCCGGCTACCATTTTCGTCTTGATTAATCAGCATTAAAGGTTGGTTTTCCGAACCACGAGTTTATTTTTAACAATTTTGTACTCTTATGCAAGTGATCTTATCTTTTTGTCGTGTGTTGGGCCTTTCTGGTAAGATTAGAATGTTTGAATGCCTGTTCTAATTTGATAATCTTACTCGTATTGTGTATAGTGTCGATTTCCCTAAATTTTGTGCCTTGAAATTGGTTAAATCTTGTGGGGTTGTGCTTGCATGTTATTGAGTCTAGTTGGGTGAAGTCTAAGTAACCCGTAGTTGTGCCAAATGATGTAATTTTCCCAATGATAGATCGAGTGATGTTATTATTAAGGGCAAAAGTCATCAAATGGCCAACTTTTGCAAAATCGGGAGAAGTCTGAGTATCTCGAGGTAATGGGTGTTATGGGTCTTGTTTTAATTGAGCTTTACATGCTTTGATTTTGTTTTCGTGGGTTGTGGGGTCGAATTCAAGAAGTTGGGTTGAAAGTAGGCACGTTTGGTCGTTTGGCGAGCTGGGTTGAGCTCGCCGAATCACTCGGTGATTCACCGAAAGTCCCCATCTCGCCTTTAATTTCATGCTAAATGAGTAGTTTTTTTCTATAACTTTCGGCGAGAAGCTTGAGGTCGCCAAAGGCACACGACGACTCGCCAAAGGCACTCGGCGACTCGGCGACTCGGCGAAAGTCTTCTTGTTCGCCCTTTGTCTGCACTCCTGAACCCTTTTTGCATGGTAACTTTTGGCGGGCTAACCCTTGCTTGCCGAAAGCTATCGGCGATTCACCAATAGGACTTTCCCATTGTCGACTTGCCAAAATCTTAAAGCCAATCCTTTTGGCGAGCCCGATCAAGCTCACCAAAGCGATTTAGCGAGTCTGTCTGCAATTATTTTTCTGTACCTTTGATTGAAATGTTTTTAACTTTTTCTTGATATTTTTCAGACATAGCTAGACAAAAGGTTATAGGTAGAAACATGCCACCTCGAAAGAAGGCTAAGGGGATAATACTAAAAGAGGATGCAGTTGCATCCAGGGCCAAAGCCATCAAACTTCCCACATCTGGTGGGAAGGGAAAAGGCAAAGGAAAAGCACTAGCATCACCAGAGGCCAGTTTCAAAAGTGACGGGATCTATGACACTTACCTCACCACTTCTGAGAGTAAGGGTGAGCACCAGGAGCCTCAAACTGTAGTTTTAGACGATAATGAGCGGGTAGAAGAACATAGGGCAGAGTTGCGGTAAAAAATGATGAATGATCCATCTAGGATCAGGACTCCCCCACCCACCACTTCTTCTCCTCCAGTTCCAGAGCAGGCTGTAGTCCTAGCACCTCCTGTACATGGTCCTCCTCCCAAGTTGATGAACAAATTAAAGACTGAGGGGCTGAGGACAATCATAGAGGAGAAGAGATTGTCAATTGATGGGGTAATTGACAGGTACCCAGAGATTTTGAGCTGTTTGAAAGCTCATAAATTCTAGATCTTCACCAAGCCTCGTGACCCTTACATTCCTAATTGGTTCTGGGAGTTTTTTGTTGCTTATGGAACCTTGATACCTCAGCAAAAGAAGCAAGCAGCTGCATTTAAACTGGTTGATTATGTAGTAAGTGTGACAGTGAGGCAATCAATATTGTCTTGAACTATCCTGTGATATTGATGACGACTACCAACACATGATCTGGACTACCACCTTAGAAAATATGAAGAAGTGGTTAGCTCCTCTCATATCAGACGGTGCCCCAAATGGGTTGAAGTTGGAGCACCTATCGAGAAGAATGATCTAAACATATCTGCAAGGTTCTGGTTTGGCTTCATCAACAGTAATATTATTCCATCCCAAAACCAGTCGATTATCCGCCATTCCAAGGCAGCCTGTCTAGGTTGCATCATTGATGGGACGAGGCTAAATCTGGGAATGATTAAAGCACAGGAGATGGTCATGAGGGTGATGCAGTGCCAGACCTCACTTTCCTTCCCGGTGTTAATCACCGAGTTATGTAGATAGGCTCGGGTCCCTAGAGATGCACAGAAGGATGTGGAAGTGATTTCCACATCCTCTACTGATATCCAGAGGATCAAGACTGAATATTTAAAGGTTGAGGAGGAGGAGGAGAAGAAGAAGAAAGCAGCCCCAGTGGACTCTTCCCCAGTTGTAGACACAGACTCACAACCTACAGAGGTAACTTTGCCTACTCCGGCCCCTGGGCCTTCAAGTACCTCTACTGCTGCTCCTTCTGACACTCCAGGTTCTTGTGCTGCTGCACTGCCTCCTAGACCTGTTGTTGCTGCTATTTCCTGAGCCCCTATCACTCAAGCTTCATTACTCTAGATTGGGCAGCTTGCCTATTTTACGGATCGTCGGGCTGCCAGACTCGAGGCATCCATTTCGGGCATGATTCAGACTACCCTGGCTGATATTGTGACACCATGGAGTGTTGCCATTGATGCCCTTGCGACGAGGATAACGGTGTGTGAGCGTGGACAAGGGGTCATCGAGGAGGTGACGGTTTTAAAGGCCGTTATAGCTGTGTTGAGGAGCGAGGTGGATCAGCTGAAGCCCAACAACATGTACATGATCTTTAGGACAGTGGAGATCCCATATATGCCTCTGCCTACCACTTGAGATAAGGTTAGAGTTGAAGAGGCAGCTGATCTCGAGTCTGAGGCGGAGACGGATAAAAAGTTGCTTTAGGTGGCTGAGGAAGCTTCATATGGGGGCCTTACTGAGACTGAGGAGGCCATGGTAGAAGCAACTGTGCAGGCTTCTTTGGTGGATACACCCTTGACTGATCTTAGTGCAGTTGCTATTCCATCTGAGGTGACTCCGGGCACTGATGCACAAACAGATGGAGTGACTGATTAGACAGGATCCCTTCTTTACCTCCCTCTCTATCTTACTTTATTTTGACTTTTGGATATTTTAGTTTTTGTTTGCATTTGAGGACAAATGATTTTATTTGTGGTGGGGGTTAGGCCCACCTTTTGTGACTCTTTGGTTTTATTTATATATTGGGTTTTGAGTTATAATTGTGGTTACACTGCTTTTGTGGATGATTGAGCTTGTGGCTCCTTGTTTTAATGATAAATGATTTTTGGACCTTTCCGGAAAAAAAATATTTCATCTCTTGTTTGTGTAAAATGTGGTTGTTCTCTTGCTAATTTGAGTATTGATTTTGATCAATATCGATGACTTGAATAGTGCTCATTGATGTTTGCGTAATCAAGAACACTACTTCTGATGCAAGTGTCTACGATCATGCAATAGTATAATAACCCAACCAAGGGCTGGGGTCGAGTCCCAAGGGAGTGGGCGTGAGAATTAGTAGTTAAGTGCAAAAGTGATAAAGCTAATCGTAGCTAAAGACTTTGGCGAATGAAAACATAACAAATTAAAGGGGGTGACACAAGCGTCAAATATCAAATGGGGGTTTGTAAGCAAGAAACAACGAAAGTAGTGAAAATAAGAAAAAGTACAAGTATGGAGACGGGATTCTTGGGATGTGATAGGAATGCGGGATAGACTAAATAATTGGGTACATACGTTTGATAGTAAACTCATTCAGTATTTGTGACTAGGCTATACTTTAAGGGGGATAAGCTCTCTCTCGAGCAACTTACCCCGTTTCAAATGCGTTCCTCTCGAACACCTACTTGCCGCATGAAGACCAACCTACTCCTTAACCCACTCACTCTCTCGAGCTGAGTGTGTGGACATGGAACTAGGGTTCACTCTCTCGAGCTGAGCCTCATGTCGACCCACTCACACTGGCCATCAATTTAGTAGTTTTAGTTTTAGGACCTCTCTCTCTCTCGCAAGCCGAAAACACATAAATAAACTGGTATTTGCGACTACAAATTCATTATACTCATCCACAACTACTAAACGAAGTCACATTTAAACTACAAATAGGCTATAAGCAAGCAAGACCCAACAACAAATCTCACCCATATTCACAAAATCACACCGCAAGAATTGGGGTTTTAGCTATGCATGTAAAAGAGATAAAGACGTATACCAATATATGTTCCCATCAATGGGTATGCAAGATGAAGTCTTAGAACAAGACAAAAGTGAATAATCCAAGAGAGCCAAGTCCAATTCCTTGAAGATAAAACCCTTGAAAGCTCCAAGTTTTCAAAACCCTCTCCAAAACTTACAGAGAATATCTCCAAAACTCTTTCTCAAACTTAATAATCTAAAAACTAGGAAAAACTGGGTAAAATTTGCTACTAAGAATAAAAACTGAACTAGCATTTATAGTTTCCAGAAAATGTGCTCCAAAGGGTCTTTCGGCGACGTTAGTGAGAATCGCCGATGCATTCGGCGATCCGCCCTTTTGTCTACTTCGTCGCCTTTCATCAGTTGCCTTCAGCATCTTTGTGTCTTGGATAATTGGGCGATGTAACACTACTTCGCGGAGTTGTTCGGCAATACGCCAACTGCTCTTTTTCATCACCAATTTTCTCTTTTCCTTCAGGGCTCAGCACGCTGGAACAAAAGGCGTATGTGCGATGTTTTTGCGATCTGCCGAATAGGTTCTGTGATTCACATATCTTCGTTTCTTCGTTCTTTCGGTTTCTTTTTGCTCCTTTTTGCTTAGTAATGTCCATGTTTTTCCTCAAACTTCAAATACTTGAAACTTAAAGGTTTTCATCAGATATCGGGATAAAACATGCATTTGAGGACATAATTTCTGTTAAAATATAGCCCTAAATGAGTCCAATTTGTGGACTCATTAACACCCCAACTTAAACCTTTGCTTGTCCTCAAGCAAACTCAAGTTCAGCCGTTCAAAAAGGGTGTCTCGAACAGTGCTACACAAGACTTGATCATGAATGCACACAACAAGACTCAATTTACTTGTGCAAAGATCAATTGTGCACTCAAAGATTCAAGTAGTGACTCACCAATATCAAAGAATGGGGCTGAGTGTGAAGGTATGATCATTTAGGCTCAGTGACTTTTATCCTCATGAGATGCGGTATTCACAACACTTCATTCCATTTTCATGCATCATTTTCTTTAGTGCTCATAAGTCATCCTATTATTCACTTTCCCATAGTGTGTTGAAAACCCCATTTCTTTTGCACTTTATTCTGCAACTTTCTTTTTCATTCTTCTCTTTTCTCTCTCTTTTTCTCTTTCTTTTTTTTTATATGGAAGGTTCCATTTTTCTGAGACTTTTCTTGCACTTCTTGACGTGCCCTTATCTTTTCACCACACCCCCAACTTAGGCTCTTGACCTAAGTTGGCTATTCAATTAACCACAATTCAAAAGGATTATAGGTAGTGGATTAAGAAAGGTCTAGTTTTCATCAAGTTTCTTCCAAAGAAGGGTAAGGCTCAAGGGGTGTTCAAAAGAGAATCACATGCTCACAAGGTAGGTCACAAAAGAGGTATATGTCAAATTGGTTCACACACTTAGAAGTTGCCCAAGATCATATCAAGAGATAGCATCACTTAGTTGACCGGACCAATGGGGCAAATTCTAGGATCTATCATGCATGTTTCAAAGTAAGCTCCTCACACTAGGCATCAACACTACAGTCAAACAAGACTCCACACATTCACTAGTGTGCAATGATCATCACAAGAGACTAAGTTCGATAAATGGCTAATCACAACGAGATGCAAAGAGTTCACATATTGTCTACGCAACTTCATCTGGCCTCATTGTAGCCGTACATTCATGTTCGTTTGATTGTAAGCACTATTCAAGTCATCGGTATTGATCGAAACCAAGACTTAAATTTTGCAAAAGAACAACCACATTCAACACACGAGAGGTGGAAAAAATTTTCTAACGGGTCAAAATCAATTTGCAATTTAAAATAAAAGGAGCCATAAGCTCAAACATCCATAGAAATAGATAAAACATAATTTTAAAGCAGAACAACCCAAGTATATACATAAAACAGAACTATCAACACAAAAGGTGTGGGCCTCACCCCACCACAAATAAAAAGTATTTGTCCTCAAATTCAACTAAAAGTATCCAAAAGTAAAAATATAATAAGACAGAGAGGGAGGTAAAGAAAGGTCCTGTCTGAGTAGTCTCTCTCTCTGTCAAGGTCTCAGTGGTTGGTGTAGCAGTCTGTATATGGGCATCAGTGCCCGGAGTAGCCTCAAACGAAATAGCAATGCCAGATCCACTAGGAGCTGTTGTGGACGTCTCAGTCGGTAATGTCTGGATCACCAACTGCACAACTGTCTCAATAAGATCTGGCAAGTCTCTGAATATGCTCTCATCTCTGATCTCTTGTGTCTCCTAAGCATGTACCGCTATCAACTCCTCATCGGTCTCTGCATTCGACTCTGCATATGTTGTGCCATCCCCTTGTACATCTCCGATGGTAGCCGAAGGAATCCTCGAGGTTTCAGGAGCATCCTTGTCCTCAGCAGTCTCTAATAGTGAAGTGAAGTCAGTAAACTTAAGATAGTCTACGTCCTTCCTCAAACTCGCAATCTCGGCTTTTAAAGTCGTCACCTCAGAGACCTCACCCTGTCTACTCTCACAGGCAGTGAATCTCACTATCAAGGCATCAATAGAAGTCTGAAGGGTGGTAAGTGTTGCAAGTATGGCCCTGTCGATCATCTCCGGAACAAACCTCTTCAGTCAGATAGTTCTCACATCAGCTGAATAGGCCAAATGCCCCATCTTCAAGATCATGGCCTGAGTGATCCTTGCAGGCTGGGAAGATGAGGAAGCTTCTGGAGCTTGTGAGGAAGGGGAAGAAGGAACGAGTATACGTGAGGGCTTAGAGGCTGGAGTAGGCGAAGGTGCCTCTACTGGTAATGAGTCAATATTGACCTCTGGAGAAGTATCTGTTGGAGCTCTCCTCCTGTCAACCTCATCTTGTGTGAACTCGACTTATCTACACCGGATATCAGTGGAGAAAGACGGGGTGACCTCAACATCCCTCGTAGTGTTACGAGGTACTCCAGCTCACCGGCACAAATCAGTGACCAGAACTGGAAATGGCAGAGATGTCGGGTTTTGTTTGGCTCTCATGGCCATCTCCTGTGAAATCAATAGTCCCAGATCGATCCGCCTCCTAAGCATGATAGAACCAAGGCAAGCCGCCTAAAAATGACGCATAATAGACTTGTTCTGGGATGGCATGATAGTGTAGCTGATGAAGCCAAACCAGAACCTGGAGGCGATGTTCATGTCCCTCTTCTCAATAAGAGCCCATGCATCCATCCACTTCGGGGTGGTGTCAGAAATCATTGGAGCTAACCAACCCTTCAAATCATCCAGGGACCTCGTAAGGGAGTGCAGCGGTCTACCTAATACAACATTAATATTCTCGTTGTGACACTCCATCTCCTTGCCTCTAACCATGACCGATTTCACCGGTCGAAACTCACTTGCCTTCTTCTTGTTCTTAGGCACCAATTCCCCATAAGCAGTGTAAAATTCCCTTACCCAAGAAGGAAGTAAGGGCCTCGAGGCCGTGTGAACTGCTCGAATCCATGGTATCAGAGAGTTTCAAACACCTCAGGATGCTTGCCTTCCAAGCCCTCCATGGATAGTAACTTCTCTTTTATGATGCTCTGTAAACCATCACCTTTCAATCTATTTAACAACCTCGTTGGAGGAACTATAGGAAGTACAGGAGTTACTAAGGGTGCCTGGGCTGGCACTGAGTTTGTAGTCGAAGGAGTGGCAGCTGAGGAAGTACTGGTGGCTGTGGACTAAGATCTGGCCCAGAGCGCATCCCTTCGATTAATCAGAGGTTGTTCATCATCTGGTTCAGAGAAATCTGGCTCAATAGCTACTCCTTTCTTTGCTATATGCTTTTTCCTCTTGCCTTTGTCTCCTGGTGGGAGATCTTGCTTTCTTTTTTGTGAAGGTCGTGATCTTCCTTCATTTATCTTAATTTCCTTTACCTTTTTCTGAGGTGGCTCAGTTAGATTGGTGTGTACCATATCTACAAAAAAATCGAGGAGAAACTCAAATGCAAGCACAGAAAAGTTTTTACAGACAGACTCGTCGATCTAGTCGGCGAGTCGCCGAACCTCTTTGACGAGCTAAGTCGAGCTCGCCGAAAAGATTGGCTCAATAATTAAGACAAGTCAGCGATAGAGTGGTCCTTTCAGCGAATCGCCGACTACTTTCGGTGAGCATGGATTTTTTTACCAAAAGTAACTGTGCTTTAGGGGGTTAGAATAGCATAAAAAGGGGCGATCGAGAATATTTTCGGCGAGTCACCGAGTGCGTTCGGCGACCCATGGCTTCTCACCGAAATTTACAAACTCAAACATCCAATTTGACACGATATTAAGGGTGAGATGGAGACATTGGACGAACCGCTGAACGATTCGGTGAGCTCGTCCTAGCTCGCCAAATGGCCCAATGTGCCTATTTTCAATCCATCTTCTCGAATTCAATCCCGCAAACCCCAAAAGAAAAATCAAAACACGCACTAACGAAATTCAAACAAGAGCCATATTGCCCACCACCCCGAGATAGTCAGATTTCTTTGGGATTTGCCATATTTGTCTATTTTATGACATTTGCTCTTAAGAGCGGTGTCACCCGCTTTATAATTGAGCAAATTTCTGACATTTAGCACAAATGTGGGCTATTCAGACTTCACCCAATCAATCTAATGACACGCAATCATGACTCAACTCATTAAAAGGCACAAATATTACGGGCATTTGACAGTCAAACCATACGGGTAAGATTTTTCAAATTAAAATAGGCAATTAAGGATTCTAATCCTACCAAAGAGGCCCAGCACACATCAATACGAGACAATTATTGCAAATGAGTAAATAATTTTTAAATGTAAACTCGGGATTCAGAAACCAATCTTTGACGCTGATTAAATTGCAATTGAGAAGCTAGGCGGCAACGTATTCAAACTTCGAGCACAAATCAACAAACTAAAATGCTAGAAAAATGCTAAAATAAAGAAAATACTACCTTAGTGTGAGCTTAGGAGATTCAAGAGCGAGGGAAAGTGAAGAATTTCAAATTTTGAGTTTCTTGGCCATTATAAACCGTCCAGTTCACCCCCATTTGGTGACTCGCCGAGTGGTCACTTGCCTGCCGATTGCTAAAATTCTTCAGTTTCTTAAGGGTCAAGATTGCGGTCTACATCAAGGTCGCTGGCCTGGTCGGCGACGCGTCGAACTGCTTCTTAAGTTCGCCGATTTTTACAAGCTCTGACTTGAACTTGAATTAAGCCAACTGGCGGGTCAAGTCGGGTTTGCCGAACTCTTCGGCGTTCCACCGACTGACCATTTCTTGCCAATCTGTATTTTTCGCCACTTTCCTCATTCAAACTTGCACCACTAACACACCATTATTTATAAAAGCAAACTAAAGCATTTAAAACCTTGGGTTGCCTCCCAAGAAGTGCCTTATTTAATGTCATGGCTCGACGCGAGTCCTTACTCACTCTCCTTTGTTGGGTTGGCCCTAGTGTTACTAGGTAACCCCAATAGTTCGTTTGAGTGAAGAGGAGGCACCACATAATTCAGGAGTGTCCTGATCGGCTGGATTGATCTAGAGTGAGAGCCAACCAATTGATTCAACACTTTAATACTCTCCTTCATCTCTTCCAACATTTGATCTTGTTTGGTGATCTTTTGGAGAATGATTTGGAATGTGACCTCGACACGATTGTTCTCCCTGTCTCTAGACTGCTTCCTTTCGTGAGGAGGTATGTACCACTCTTGACTCTTGCAATGGTTTTCCACCTCCGTTATTTTGGTGGCCAACTCGTTCAGCTGAGTTACCAGTGCGAGTAATGTGAAGTCCCTCTCGACTTCTTACTTCATCTCAGTCATGCTCAGGGAACCTACCTACATCAAAATATTCAAACAAAAACAAAACTAAAAACAAGATTAGTAAACTACGATTATTAAAAGCAACATTCATCTTAAACCAAAAAATTTCACGTAACACCACTCCCTGGCAGTGGCGCCATTTTGATTTTTACGTAATCAAGGACACAATTTCCAATGCAAGTGTCTACGATCATGCAATAGTATAATAACCCAACCAAGGGTTGGGTCGAGTCCCAAGGGAGTGGGTGTGAGAATTAGTGCTTAAGGGTGAAAGTGCTAAAGCTAATCGTAGCTAATGACTTTGGCGAATGAAAACATAACAAATTAAAGGGGGTGACGCAAGTGTCAACTATCAAATATGGGTTTGTAAGCAAGAAACAACTAAAGGTGTGAAAATAAGGAAAAATACAAGTATGGAGATGGGATTCTTGGGATGTGATAAGAATACGGAATAGACTAAATCATTGGGTACATGCTTTCGATAGTAAACTCATTGAGTATTTGTGACTAGGCTAGACTTTAAGGGGGCTAAGCGCTCTCTCAAGCAACTTACCCCGTTTCAAATGCGTTCCTCTCGGACATCCACTTGCCGCATGAAGACCAACCTACGCCTTAACGCACTCACTCTCTCGAGCTGAGTGTGGGGACATGGGACTAGGGTTCACTCTCTCGAGCTGAGCCTCATGTCGACCCACTCACACTGGCCATCAATTTTGTAGTTTTAGTTTTACGACCTCTTTCTCGAGAAAGCCAAAAACACATAAATAAACTTATATTTGCAACTACAAATTCATTAAATTCATCCACAACTACTAAATGAAGTCATACTTAAACTACAAATAGACTATCAGCAAGCAAGACCCAACAACTAATCTAACCCATATTCACAAAATCACACCCAAGAATTGGGGTTTTAGGTACGCATGTAAAAGAGATAAAGACGTATACCAATATTAGTTTCCATCAATGGGTATGCAAGATTAAGTCTTAGGCAATCCAAAATTGAAGAATCCAAGAGACCCGAGTCCAATTCCTTGAAGATGAAACCCTTGAAAGCTCCAAGTTTTCAAAACCCTTTCCAAAACTTAGAGAGAATATCTCCAAAACTTTGTCTCAAACTTAATAATCTAATAACTAGGTAAAACAAGGTAAAATTCGCTACTAAGAATAAAAACTGAACAAGCATTTATAGTTTCCAGAAAATGTGCTCCGAAGGGTTTTTCGGCGACGTTAGTGAGAATCTCTCATGTATTTGGCGACCCGCACTTTGGTCTACTTCGTCACCTTTCATCAGTTGCCTTCAGCATCTTTGTGTCCTGGATAATTGCGCGATGTAACACTGCTTCGCGGAGTCATTTAGCAATACGTAGACTGCTCCATTACATCACCGATTTTCTATTTTCCTTCAGGGCTCAGTTCCCTGGAACAAAAGGTCAATATGCGATCTTTTGGCGATTCGCCGAATAGGTTCTGTAATTCACAGATCTTCGTTTCTTCGCTCTTTCAGCTTCTTTTTTATCCTCTTTGCTAAGTATTGTCAATGCTTTGCCTCAAATTTCAAATACTTGAAACTTAAAGGCTTTCATCAGATATCGGGATAAAACATGCATTTGAGGACACAATTTCTATTATAATATATCCCTGAATGAGTCCAATTTGTGGACTCATCACTCATAATTAAGGCTGGCAAGGGGACGGGGACGGGGACGGGGACTAGGGGACGGGACGAAGGGGGACGGGACGGGACGGGGGACGGTTCTGGGGGGATTTTGGGGGGACCGGGATTGGGGGGACAAAAATAAGTCCCATCCCGTCCCACTATATATACGGGATGGGACGGG